>NC_054494.1:5902843-6202843 GCF_017639515.1 Carcharodon carcharias
CCACCCTCACACCCCACACTAACCCACCCTCCACCCCACACACTAACCCACCCTCACCCCCCACACCTAACCCACCCACCACACCCCCCACCTAACCCCACACCTCACCCCCCCACACCCACCCCACCCTCACACACCCCCCACACTAACCCACCCTCACACCCCACACACTAACCCACCCTCACACCCCACACACTAACCCACCCACACCCCACACACTAACCCACCCTCACACCCCACACACTAACCCCCCCACACACCCCACACACTAACCCAACGTCAAACCCCACACACTAACTCACCCTCACACCACACACTAACCCACCCGCTCACCCCACACACTAAGACACCCTCACACCCCACACACTAACCCACCCCCACCACACACCCCACACTAACCCACCCTCACACCCCACACACTAACCCACCCTCACACACCCCACACACAACCCACCTCACACCCAACACACAAACCCACCCTCACACCCACACACTACCCACCCTCACCCCACACACTAACCCCACACTCAACCCACACACTAACCACCCTCACCCCACACACTAACCCACCCTCACACCCCACCACTTACCCACCCTCACCACCACCACACTAACCCACCTACACCCCACACACTAACCCACCCTCACATACCCACACACTACCCACCCTACACCCCACACACTAACACCCACCCTCACACCCACACTCTAACCCACCCTCACATCCCCAACACACTAACCCACCCTCACACACCCACACACTAACCAAAACCTCAACACCACACACTAACCCACCTCACACCGCCACACACTAACCAAACCCTCACACCCACACACTAACCCACCTCACACCCCACACACTAACCACCCTCACACCCCCACACTAACCCACCCTCACACCCCACACACTAACCACCCTCACACCCACACACAAACCCACCCCTCACAACCCACACACTAACCCACCCTCCACACCCCACACACTAACCCACCCGTCACACCCCACGACTCTAACCCACCCTCACACCACCACACACTAACCCCACACCCTCACACACCACACACTAACCCACCCTCACACCCCACACACTAACCCACCCTCACACCCCACAAACTAACCCACCTTCACACCCCACACACTAACACAACCCTCACACCCCACACACTAACCCACCCTCACACCCCACACACTAACCCACCCTACACCCCACACACAAACCCACCCTCACACCCCACACACTAACCCACCCTCACACCCCACACACTAACCCACACTAACACCCCACACACTAACCCAACCTCACACCCCACACACTAGCCCACACTCACACCCCACACACTAACCCACACTCACACCCCACACACTAACCCACCCTCACACCCCACACACTAACCTCACCCTCCACCCCACACATTACCCACCCTCACACCCCACACACTAACCACCTCAACCCCACACACTAACCCACCCTCACACCACACACACCTAACCCACCCCACACGCCCACACACTAACCCACCCTCACACCCCACACACTAACCCACCCCTCACACCCACACACTAACCCACCCTCACCCCACACACTAACCCACCCTCACACCCCACACACTACCTCACCCTCACCCCCACACTAACACACCCTCAACACCCCACACTAACCCACCCTCACACCCCACACACTAACACACCCTCACACCCCACACACTAACCAACCCTCACATCCACACACTAACCAACCCCAGACACCCACACACTAACCCACCCTCACACACCCACAAACTAACCACCTCACACCCCACACACTAACCAACCTCACACCCAACACACTAAACTCACCCTCACTCCCACACACTAACCCACCCTCACACCCCAAACACTAACCCACCCTCACACCCACACACTAACCCACCCTCACACCCACACACTAACCCAACCCTCACACCCCACACACTAACCCACCCTCACACCCACACATTAACCCAAACTGCACACCCACACACTAACCCACCCTCACACCCACACACTAACCCACCCTCACACCCCACACACTAACCCACCCTCACACCCCACACACTAACCCACACTCACACCCCACACACGAACCCACCCTCACACCCCACACACTAACCACCCTCACAGCCCACACACTAACCCACCCTCACCCCACACACTAAACCCACCTCAGCACCCCACACACTAACCCACCCTCACACACCACACCACTAAACCCACTACACCCTTCACACTAACCCCACCCTCACACCCACACACTAACCCACCCTCACACCCCACACACTAACCCACCCTCAGCACCCCACACTACCCAACCTCACACCCCACCCACTAACCCACTCCACACCCACACAAACCCCCCTCACACCCCACACATAACCCACCCTCACCCCCACCCACTACCTACACACTACCACCCCACACCACTTACCCCACCCTCCACCCCACCAAAAACCACCCTCACACCCCCACACACTAACCCCCCACCCACACACTAACCCCCACACCTACACATAACCCACCCTCACACCCCACACACTAACCCACCTCACACCCCACACACTAACCCACCCTCACACCCCACACACTAACACACTCCTCACCCCCACACACTAACTCACCCTCACACCACACACTAACCCACCCTCACCTCACACACACTAAGACAACCTCACACCCCACACACTAACCCACCCTCACACCCCACACACAGAACCCACCCTCACACCCCACACACTAACTCACCCTCACAACCCCACACAATAACCCACCCTCACACCCCACACACTAACCCCCCTCACACCCCACACATAACCCACCCTCACCCCACACACTAACCCACACCTCACACCCCACACACTAACCCTCCCTCACCCACACTAACCCACACTCACACCCACACACGAACCACCCTCACCCCACACACTTCCCACCCTCACACCCTACACACTAACCACCCTCACACCCCACACACTAACCCACCCTCACACCCCACACACTAACCCACCATCCACCCCACACACAAACCCACCCTCACACCCCACACACTAACCCACCCTCACAACCCCACACACTAACCCAACCTCACCCTACACACTAACCCTCCCTCACACAGCACACACTAACCCACCCTCACACCCCAAACACTAACCCACACCCTCACCCCCACACACTAACCCACACTCACACCCCCACACACTAACCCACCCTCACCACCACACACTAACCCACACTCACCCCCCACACACTAACCCACCCTCACACCCCACACACTAACCCACCCACAACCCCACAAACCTAACCCACCCCTCACACCCCACACACACTAACCCACCCCACAACCCCACACACTAAACCCACCCTCACACCCCACACACTAACCCACCCTCACACCCCACACACTAACCCACCCTCACACCCCACACACTAACCCACCCTCACAACCCCCACACAAACCCCAAAACCCCACCCCCACACCTCACACTCACCCACACTCTCACACACACACTAACCCACCCTCACACCCCACACACTAACACCCCCCACACCCCACACACTAACCCACCCTCACACCCCACACACTAACCCAACCTCACCCCACACACTAACCCACCCTCACACCCACACACACTAACCCACCCTCACCCCAAACACTAAACCAACCCTCACACCCCACACACTAACCCACCCTCAACCCCACACACTAACCCACCCTCACACCCCACACACTAACCCACCCTCACACCCCACACACTAACCCACCCTCACACCCACACACTAACAAACCCTCCCACACCCCACACACTAACCCACCCTCACACCCCACACACAACCCACCCACAACCCACACAAACCCCACACAACTAACCCCCCCACTCAACACACCCCCACACACTAACCCACCCTCACACCACACACTAACCCACCCTCACACCCCACACACTAACCCACCCTCACACACAACACCCTAACACTACCACCTACACCCAACACACTAACCCACCCTCACACACACACTAAACCCACCCTCACACCCCACACACTAACCCCACACTCAACACCCCACACACTAAGCCACCCTCACACCCCACACACTAACCCACCCCACCCACCCCACACACTAACCCCACCTTCACACCCACACACTAACCCACCCTCACCCACACACTAACCCACCCTCACCACCCCACACATCTAACCCACCCTCACACCCCACACACTAACCCACCCTAACCCCACACACTAACCTCCCTCACACCCCACACACTAACCCACCCTCACACCCCACATCACTAACCCACCCTCACGACCCCACACACTAACCCACCCTCACACCCCACACACTAACCCACTCTCACACCCCACACACTAACCCACCCTCACCCCACAGACTAACCCACCCTGACACCCCACACACTAACCGACCCTCACACCCCACACACTAACCCCCCTCACACCACCCCACACACTAACACAACCCTCACACACCCCACACACTAACCCACCCTCACACCACACACTAACCCACCCTCACACCCCACACACTAACCCCACCCTCACACCCCACACACTAACCCACCCTCACACCCCACACAATAACCCACCCTCACACCCCCACCACTAAACCACCCTCACACCCCACACACTAACCCACCCTACAACACCCACACACTAACCCACCCTCACACCCCACACATTAACCCACCCTCACACCAAACACACTAACCCACCCTCACAACCACACACTAACCCACCCTCACACCCCACACACTAACCAACCCTCACACCAAACAACCTAACCCAACATCACACCGCACACACTAACACACCCTCACACCCCACACACTAACCCACCCTCACACCCCACACACTAACCCACCCTCACACCCCACACACTAACCCACCCTCACACCCCACACACTAACCCACCCTCACACCCCACACACTAACCCACCCTCACACCCCACACACTAACCCACCCTCACACCCCACACACTAACCCACCCTCACACACCACACACACTAACCCACCCTCACACACCACACACTAACCCACCCTCACACCCCACACACTAACCCACCCTCACCACACACACTAACCCACACTCACACCACACATACAAACCCACCCTCACCCCACACACTAACCCACCCTCACACCCCACACACTAACCCACCCTCACACCCCACACACTAACCCACCCTGACACCCAACACACTAACCCACCCTCACACCCCACACACACTAACCCACCCTCACACCCCACACACTAACCCACCCTCACAACCCACACACTAACCCACCCTCACACCCCACACACTAACCCACCCTCACACCCCACACACTAACCCACCCTCACACCCCACACACTAACCCACACTCACAACCCACACACTAACCCACCCTCACACCCCACACACTAACCCACCCTCACACCCCACACACTAACCCACCCTCACACCCCACAAACTAACCCACCCTCAGACCCACACACTAACCCACCTCACACCCACACACTAACCCACCCTCACACCCCACACACTAAGCACAACCCTCACACCCACACACTAACCCACCCTCACACACCCACAACACTAACCCACCTCAGCACCCCACACACTAACCACCCTCACACCCCACACACTAACCCACCCTCACACCCAACACACTACCCACCTCAACCCCACACACTAACCCACCTCACACCCCACACACTAAGCCCACCCTCACACCCCACACAACTAACACCACCCTCACATCCCCACACACTAACCCACCCTCACACACCACACACTAACGCACCCTCACACCACACACACTAACCCACCCACACACCCACACAATAACCCACCTCACACCCACCACACTAACCCACCCTCACAACCCAAACACTAACCCACCCTCACAACCCAAACACTAACCCACCGTCACACCCCACACACTAACCCACCCTCACACCCACACACTAACCCACCCTCACACACCACACACTAACCCACCCTCACACCCCACACACTAACCCACCCTCACACCCCACACACTAACCCACCCTCACACCCCACACACTAACCCACCCACACCCCACACACTAACCCACCCTCACACCTACACACTAACCCACCTCACACCCACACACTAACCCACCCTGCACACCCACACACTAACCCACCCTCACACCCACACACTAACCCACCCTCACACCCACACACCTAACCCACCCTCAGACCCACACACTAACCCACCCTCACACCCACACACTAACCACCCTCACACCCCACACACTAACCCAACCCTCACACCCCACACAACTAACCCACCCTCACCCCCACACACTAACCACACTGACACCCCACACACTAAGCCCACCTCACACCCCACACACTAACCCCACCCTCACACCCCACACACTATCCCACCCTCAGCACCCCACACACTAACCCACCCTCACACCCCACACAATAACCCACCCTCACACCAAACACACTAACCCACACCCTCACCCCCACACACTAACCCACCCTCACACCGCACACACTAACCCACCCTCCACCCCCACACTAACCCACCCTCCACCCCACACACTAACCCACCCTCACCCCCACACACTAACCCACCCTCACCCCACACACTTAACCCACCCCACACCCCACACACTAACCACCCTCTCACCCACACACTAACCCACCCTCACACCCCACACACTAACCACCCTCACACCCCACACACTAACCCACCCTCACACCACACACTAACCCACCTCCAACCCCACACACTAACCCACCCCTCACACCCACACACTAACCACCCTCACACCCAACACACTAACCCAGCCCTCACAACCCACACCACTAACCCACCCTCACACCCCACACACTAACCCAACCCTCACACCCCTACACACTAACCCACCCCACACCCCACACACTAACCACACTAACACCCCACAACAAAACACTATCCCACCCACCCTCACCCCCACACACACTAACCCACACTCACACCCCACACACTACCCACCACTCCACCCCACACACTACCCACCCTCACACCCACACACTAACCCACCCTCACACCCCACACACTAACCCACCCTCACACCCCACACACTAACCCACCCTCACACCCCACACACTAACCCACCCTCACACCCCACACACTAACCCACCCTCACACCCCACACTAACCCACCCTCACACACCCACACTAACCCACCCACCACCCCACACACTAACCCACCCTCACCCACACACTAACCCACCCACCCTCACACCCCACACACTAACCCACCCTCACACCCACACACTACTCACCCACACACACCCCACACACTAACCCCACCCTCACACCCCCCACACAAACACACACCCCACACCCCACACACTAACCCACCCTCACCCCACACACTAACCCACCCTCACACCCCACACACTAACCCACCCTCACACCCCACACACTAACCCACCCTCACACACCACACACTAACCCACCCTCACACCCCACACACTAACCCACCCTCACACCCCACACACTAACCCACCCTCACACCCCACACACTAACCCACCCTCACACCCCACACACTAACCCACCCTCACACCACACACAAAAACCCACCCTCACACCCCACACACTAACCCACCCACACACCCACACACTAACCCACCCTCACACCCCACACACTAACCCACCCTCACACCCCACACACAACCCACCCTCAACACCCACACACTAACCCACCCACCAACCCACAACACTAACCCACCCTCACACCCCACACACACACCCACCCTCACACCCCACACACTAACCCACCTCACACCCACACACTAACCCACCCTCACACCCCCACACACTAACCCACCCTCACACCCACACACTAACCCACCCTCACACCCACACACTAACCCACCCTCACACCCCACACACTAACCCACCCTCACACCCCACACACTAACCCAACCTCACACCCCACACACTAACCCACCCTCACACCCCACACACTAACCCACCCTCACCCCACACACTAACCCACCCTCACACCCCACACCATAACCCACCCTCACCCCACACAATAACCCACCCTCACACCCCACACACTAACACACGCTCACACCCCACACACTAACCCACCCTCACCCCAACACACTAACCCACCCTCACACCCACACACTAACCCACCCTCACACCCCACACACTAACCCACCCTCACCCCACACACTAACCCACCCTCACACCCCACACACTAACCCACCCTCACACCCCACACACTAACCCACCCTCACACCCCACACACTAACCCACCCACACACCCCACACACTAACCCACCCTCACACCCCACACACTAACCCACCCTCACCCCACACACACTAACCCACCCTCACACCCCACACACTAACCCACCCTCACACCCCACACACAAACCCACCCTCACACCCCACACACTAACCCACCCTCACACCCCACACACTAACCCACCTTCACACCCCACACACTAACCCACCCTCACACCCCCACACTAACCCACCCTCACACCCCACACACTAACCCACCCTCACACCCCACACACTAACCCACCCTCACACCCCACACTAAACCCACCCTCACCCCACACACTAACCCACCCTCACCCCCCACACTAACCCACCCTCACACCCCACACACTAACCCACCCACACACCCCAACACTAACTAACACACCCTCACACCCCACACACTAACCCACCCTCACACCCCACACACTAACCCACCCTCACACCCCACACACTAACCCACCCTCACACCACACACTAACCCACCCTCACACCCCACACACTAACCCACCCTCACACCCCACACACTAACCCACCCTCACACCCACACACTAACCCACCCTCACACCCCACACACTAACCCACCCTCACACCCCACACACTAACCCACCCTCACACCCCACACACTAACCCACCCTCACACCCCACACACTAACCCACCCTCACACCCCACACACTAACCCACCCTCACACCCCACACACTAACCCACCCTCACACCCCACACACTAACCCACCCTCACACCCCACACACTAACCCACCCTCACCCCACACACTAACCCACCCTCACACCCCACACACTAACCCACCCTCACCCCACACACTAACCCACCCTCACACCCCACACACTAACCCACCCTCACACCCACACACTAACCCACCCTCACACCCACACACTAACCCACCCTCACACCCCACACACTAACCCACCCTCACACCCCACACACTAACCCACCCTCACAACCCACACACTAACCCACCCTCACACCCCACACACTAAGCCAACCCTCACACCCCACACACTAACCCACCCTCACACCCCACACATTAACCGACCCTCACACCCCACACACTAACCCACCCTCACACACCACACATCTAACCCACCTCACACCCCAGCACTAACCCAACCTCACACCCCACACACTAACCCACCCTCACACCGCACACACTAACCCACCCTACACACCCGACACACTAAACCCACCCTCACACCCCACACACTAACCACCCTCACCACACCAAACACTAACCCACCCTCACAACCCCACACACTAACCCACCCTCACACCCCACACACTAACGCCACCCTCACACCCCACACCACTAACCCACCCTCACACCCCCACACACTAAACTCCACCCTCACACCCCACAAACTAACCCACCCTCTCCCCACACACTAACCCACCCTCACCACCCCACAAACTAAACCCACCTTCACACGCCCACACACTAACCTACCCTCACACCCACACACTAACCACCCTCACACCCCACACACTATCCCACCCTCACACCCCACACACTAACCCACCCTCACACCCCACACACTAACCACCCTCACACCCGCACACACTAACCCACCCTCACACCCCACACACTAACCCACCCTCACACCCCACACACTAACCCACCCTCACACCCACACACTAACCCACCATCACACCCCACACACTAACCCACCCTCACACCCCACACACTAACCCACCCTCACCCCCACACCACTAACCCACCTCACCCACACACTAACCCACCTTCACACCCCACACACTAACCCACCCTCACACCCTACACACTAACCAACCTCACACCCCACACACTAACCCACATTCACACCCCACACACTAACCCACCCTCACACCCAACACACTAACCCACCTCAACCCCACACTCTAACCCACCCTCACACCCCACACACTAACAAACCCTCACACCCCACACACTAACCACCTCACAATCCAACACACTAACCCACCCTCACACCCACACACTAACCCACCCTCACACCCCACACACTAACCCACCTCACACCCCACACACTAACCCACCTCACACCCCACAGACTAACTCACGCTCACACCCAACACACTAACACACCCTCACCCCACACACTAACCCACCCTCACACCCCACACACTAACCCACCCTCACACCCAACACACTAACCCACCCTCACACCCCACACACTAACCCACCCTCACACCCACACACTAACCCACCCTCACACCCCACACACAACGCACCCTACACCCCACACACTACCCCACACTCACACACCACAAACTAACCACCACAAGCACACCCCACACACTAACCCACCTCACACCCCACACACTAACCACCCTCACACCCTACACTAACAGCACCCTCACACCCCACACTATACCCACCCTCACACCCCACACACTAACCCACCCTCTCGACCCTCACACTAACCCACCCTCACACCACACACTAACCCACCCTCACACCCCACACACTAACCCACCCTCACACCCCACACTAACCCACCCTCACACCCCACACACTAACCCACCTCACACCCCACACACTACCCACCCTCACACCCACACACTAACCCACCCTCACACCCCACACACTATCCCACCACTCACACCCCACACTACCCCACACTCACACCCCACACACTAACCCACCCTCACACCCCACACACTAACCCACCCTCACACCCCACACACTAACCCACCCTCACACCCCACACACTAACCCACCCTCACACCCCACACACTAACCCACCCTCACACCCCACACACTAACCCACTTTCTCCCCACACACTAACCCACCCTCACACCCCACAAAATAACCCACCCTCACACCCCACACACTAACCCACCCTCACCCCACACACTAACCCACCCTCACACCCCACACACTAACCCACCCTCACACCCCACACACTAACCCACCCACACACCCCACACACTAACCCACCCTCACACCCCACACACTAACACACCCTCACACCCCACACACTAACCCACCCTCACACCCCACACTAACCCACCCTCACACCCCACACACTAACCCACCCTCACACCCCACACACTAACCCACCCTCACACCCCACACACGAACCACCCTCACACACCCACACACTAACCCACCCTCACAACCCACACACTAACCCACCCTCACACCACACACACTAACCACCCTCACACCCACACACTAACCCACCCTCACACCCCAAGCACTAACCCACCCTCACTCCCCACACACTAACCACCCTCACACCCCCACACGTAACACACCTCACACCCCACACACTAACCCACCCTCACCCCACACACTAACCCACCCTACACCCCACACATAACCCACCCTCAATCCACACACACTAACCCACCCTCACAACCCAAACACTAACCCACCGTCACACCCCACACACTAACCCACCCACACACACACACACTAACCCACCCTCAACACCCACACACTAACCCACCCTCACCCCACACACTAAAGCCACCCTCAGCCCCTCACATAACCCACCCTCACACCCACACACTAACCCACCCTCACACCCCACACACTAACCACCCTCACATCCCCTCACACCCCACACACTAACTCACACCGACACACCCACAGCACTAACCACCTTCACACCCCCCACAACACTAACCCACCATCACACCGCCACACACTAACCCACCCTCACACCCACACACTAACCAACCCTCAAACCCGACAACACAAACCCACCCTCCACCCCCACACTAACCCACCTCACCCCACACACTAACCCTCCCTCACAATCCCACACACTAACTCCACCCTCACACCCACACACTAACCCACCCTCACACCCACACACTAACCACCCTCACACCCCACACACTAACCCACCCTCACTTCACACACAAACCCACCCTCAGACCCCACACACTAACCCACACTCACACCCCACACACTAACCCACCCTCACACACCACACACTAACCCACCCTCACACCCCACACACTAACGCACACTCACACCCCACACACTAACCCACCCTCACACCCCACACACTAACCCACACTCACACCCCACACAATAACCCACCCTCACACACACACACTAACCCACCTCACACCCCACACACTAACCCACCCTCCCACCCACACACTAACCCACCCTCACACCCCACACACTAACCCACCCTCACACCCACACACTAACCCACCCTCACACCCCACACACTAACCCACCTCACACCCACACTAACCCACCCTCACACCCACACACTAACCACCTCACACCCCACACACTACCCACCCTCACCCACACACTAACCCACCTCACACCCACACTCACTCACACCCTCACACCCACACACTAACCCACCCTCACACCCACACACTAACCCACCCTCACACCCACACACTAACCCACCCTCACACCCCACACACTAACCCACCCTCACACCCCACACACTAACCCACCCTCACACCCCACACACTAACCCACCCTCACACCCACACACTAACCCACCCATACACCCCACACACTAACCCACACTCACACCCCACACACTAACCCACCCTCACACCACACACACTAACTCAACCTCACACCCCACACACTAACCCACCCTCACATCCAAACACACTAACCCACCCTCACACCCCACACACTAACCAACCCTCACACCCCACAAACTAACCCATCCTCACCCCACACACTAACCCACCCTAACCCCACACACTAACCTCCCTCACACCCCACACACTAACCCACCCTCACACCCCACACACTAACCCACCTCACACCCCACACACTAACCAACCGCTCACCCCACACACTAAACCACCCTCACACCGCACACACTAAGCCACCCTCACAACCCACACTCTAACCCCACACTCACACCCCACACACTAACCCACCCTCACACCCCACACACTAACCCACCCTCACACCCCACACACTAACCCACCCTCACACCCCACACCTAACCCACCTCTCACCCCACACACTAACCCACCCTCACACCCCACACACTAACCCACCCTCACACCCACACACTAACCCACCCTCACACCCCACACACTAACCCCACCCTCACACCCACACACTAACCCACCCTCACACCCACACACTAACCCACCCTCACACCCACACACTAACCCACCCTCACACCCACACACTAACCACCCTCACACCCCACACACTAACCCACCTCACACCCCACACACTAACACCCGAACCCACACACAAACCCCACCACACCCCACACACTAACCCACCTCACCCCACACACTAACCCACCCTCACACCCCACACACTAACCCACCCTCACACCCCACACACGAACACACACTCACACCCACAAACTAACCCACCTCACACCCCACACACTAACCCACCCTCACACCCCACACACTAACCCACCACACCCCCACACACTAACCCACCCTCACCCCACACACTAACCCACCCTCACACCCCACACACTAACCCACCCTCACACCCCACACACTAACCCACCCTCACACCCCACACACTAACCCACCCTCACACCCCACACACTAACCCACCCTCACACCCACACACTAACCCACCCTCACACCCCCACACTAACCCACCCTCACACCCACACACTAACACACCCTCACACCCCACACACTACCCACCCTCAAACCCACACACAGTAACCCACCCTCACACCCCACACACAAACCACCCTCACACCCCACACACTAACCCACCCTCACACCCCACACACTAACCCACCCTCAACCCCACACACTAACCCACCCTCACACCCCACACACTAAACCACCCTCACACCCCACACACTAACCCACCCTCACACCCCACACACTAACCCACCCTCACCCCACACACTAACCTACCGTCACACAACACACTAAGACACCCTCACACCCCACACACTAACCCACCCTCACACCCCACACACTAACCACCTCACACCCCACAAACTAACCCACCCTCTCCCCCACACACACTAACCAAAGCTCACACCCCACAACACTAACCCACCCTCACAACTCCACACACTAACCCACCCTCACACCCCACACACAACCCACTCACACCCAACACTAAACCACCCTCACAGCCCACACACTAACCCACCCCCACAACCCCACACCACTAAACCCACCCTCACACCCCACACACTAACCCACCCTCACACCCCACACACTAACCCACCCTCACACCCCACAACCTAACCCACCCTCACACCCCACACACTAACCCACCCTCACCCCACACACTAACCCACCCTCACACCCCACACACTAACCCACCCTCACACCCCACACACTAACCCACCCTCACACCCCACACACTAACCCACCCTCACACCCCACACACTAACCCACCCTCACCCCACACACTAACCCACACTCACCCCACACACTAACCCACCCTCATCCCACACACTAACCCACCCTCACACCCCACACACTAACCCACCCTCACACCCCACACACTAACCCACCCTGACACCCAACACACTAACCCACCCTCACAACCCACACACTAACCCACCCTCACACCCCACACACTAACAAACCCTCACACCCTACACACTAACCCACCCTCACAATCCACACACTAACCCACCCTCACACCCCACACACTAACCCACCCTCACACCCCACACACTAACCCACCCTCACCCCACACACTAACCCACCCTCACACCCACACACTAACCCACCCTCACACCCCACACACTAACCCACCCTCACACCCCACACTCTAACCCACACTCACACCCCACACACTAACCCACCCTCAACCCACACACTAACCCACCCTCACACCCCACACACTAACCCACCCTCACACCCCACACACTAACCCACCCTCACACCCCACACACTAACCCACCTCACACCCCACACACTAACCCACCCTCACACCCCACACACTAACCCACCCTCACACCCCACACACTAACCCACCCTCACACCCCACACACTAACCCACCCTCACACCCACACACTAACCCACCCTCACACCCCACACACTAACCCACCCTCACACCCCACACACTAACCCACCCTCACACCCACACACTAACCCACACTCACACCCCACACACTAACCCACCCTCACACCCCACACACTAACCCACCCTCACACCCCACACACTAACCACCCTCACACCCACACACTAACCCACCTCACACCCCACACACTAACCCACCCTCACACCCCACACACTAACCCACCCTCACACCCCACACACTAACCCACCCTCACACCCCACACACTAACCCACCCTCACACCCCACACACTAACCCACCCTCACCCCACACACTAACCCACCCTCACACCCCACACACTAACCCACCCTCACACCCCACACACTAACCCACCCTCACACCCACACACTAACCACCCTCACACCCCACACACTAACCCACCCTCACACCCCACACACTAACCCACCCTCACCCCACACACTAACCACCCTCACCCCACACACACACTAACCGACCCTCACACCCCCAAACTAACCCACCTCACACCCACACACTAACCACCCTCACACCCCACACACTAACCACCCTCACACCCCACACACTAACCACCAACTCACACCCCAAACACTAACCCACCCTCACACCCCCACACATTAACCCACCCTCACACCCCACACACTAACCAACCCTCACAACCCCACACACTAACCAGCCCTCACACACCACACACTAACCCAAACCTCACACTCCACCACACTAACCCACCCTCACACACCCCACACACTAACCCACCCTCACGCCCCACACACTAACCCACCCTCACACCCCACACACTAACCCACACTAACACCCCACACACTAACCCACCCTCACACCCCACATACTAACCCACACTCACACCCCACACACTAACCCACAGTAACACCCCACACACTAACCCACCATCACACCCCACACACTAACCCTCCCTCACCCCACACACTAACCCCCCCTCACACCCACACACTAACCCACACTCAGACGCCACACACTAACCCACCCTCACCCCACACACTAACCCACCCTCACACACCACACACTTACCCACCCTCACACACCACACACTAACCCACCCTCACACCCCACACACTAACCCAACATCACACCCCACACACTAACCCACCCTCACACCCCACACACTAACCCACCCTCACACCCCACACACTAACCCACCCTCACCCCACACACTAACCCTCCCTCACACCCCACACACTAACCCACCCTCATACCCACACTCTAACCAAACCTCACCCCACACACTAACCCACCCTCACACCCCACACACTAACCCACCCTCACACCCCACACACTAACCCACCCTCACACCCCACACACTAACCCACCCTCACACCCCACACACTGACCAACCCTCACACCCCACACACTAACCCACCCTCACACCGCACAAAAACTAACCCACACTCACACCCCACACACTAACCCACCCTCATACCCCACACACTAACCCAGCCTCACACCCCACACACTAACCCACCCTCACACCCCACACACTAACCCACCCTCATACCCCACACACTAACCCACCCTCAAACCCCACACACTAACCCAGCCTCACACCCCACACACTAACCCACCCTCACACCCCACACACTAACACTCCCTCACACCCCACACACTAACCCACCCTCACCCCACACACTAACCCACACTCACACCCCACACACTAACCCACCCTCATCCCACACACTAACCCACACTCACACACCACACACTAACCCACCCACACACCCCACACACTAACCCACCCTGACACCCAACACACTAACCCACCCTCACACACCACACATTAACACAACCTCACACCCCACACACTAACCCACCCTCACACCCCACACACTAACAAACCCTCACACCCTACACACTAACCCACCCTCACAATCCACACACTAACCCACCCTCACACCCCACACACTAACCAACGCTCACACCCCACACTTTAACCCACCCGCACCCCACAAACTAACCCAAACCTCACACCCCACACACTAGCCCACTCTCACACACCACACAATAACCCACCCTCACACCCCACACACTAACCCACCCTCACCCCACACACTAACCCACCCTCACACCCCACACACTAACCCACCCTCACACCCCACACTCTAACCCACCCTCACACCACACACACTAACCCACCCTCACACACCACACACTAACCCACCCTCACACCCCACGCACTAACCCACCCTCACACCCCACACACTAACCAACCCTCACACCCCACACACTAACCCACCCTCACACACCACACACTAACCCACCCTCACACCCCACACACTAACCCACCCTCACACCCCACACACTAACCCACCCTCACACCCCACACACTAATCCACCCTCACCCCACACACTAACCCACCCTCACCCCACACACTAACCCACCCTCACACCCCACACACTAACCCACCTCACACCCCACACACTAACCCACCCTCACACCCCACACACTAACCCACCCTCACACCCCACACACTAACCCACCCTCACACCCCACACACTAACCCACCCTCACACCCCACACACTAACCCACCCTCACACCCCACACACTTCCCACCCTCACACCCCACACACTAACCCACCGTCACACCCCACACACTAACCCACCCTCACACCCCACACACTAACCCACCCTCACACCGCACACACTAACCCACCCTCACACCCCACTTTAACCCACCATCCACCCCACACACAAACCCACCCTCACCCCACACACTAACCCACCCTCACACCCCACACACTAACACACCCTCACACCCCACACACTAACCCACCCTCACACCCCACAAACTAACACACCCTCACACCCCACACACTAATCCACCCTCACCCCACACACTAACCCACCCTCACACCCCACACACTAAAACACCCTCACACCCCACACACTAACCCACCCTCACACCCCACACACTAACACACCCTCACACCCCACACACTAACCCACCCTCACTTCACACACTAACCCACCCTCAGACCCCACACAGTAACCCACCCTCACACCCCACAAACTAACCCACACTCACACCCACACACTAAGCCACCCTCACACCCCACACACTAACCCACCCTCACACCACACACACTAACCCACCCTCACACCCCACACCCTAACCCACCCACACCCCACACACTAACCCACCCTCACACCCCACACACTAACCCAACCCTCACACCCCCACACACAAACCCACCCTCACACCCCACAAACTAACCCAGCTCACACCCACACACTAACCCACACTCACAATCCACAAACTAACCTACCCTCACCCCACACACTAACCCACCCTCACACCCCACACACTAACCCACCCTAACACCCCACACACTAACCCACCCTCAAACCCAACACACTAACCCTCCCTCACCCCACACACTAACACACCCTCACACCCACACACTAACCCACCTCACACCCCACACACTAACCCACACTCACACCCCACACACTAACGCACAGTAACACCCCACACACTAACCCACCCTCAAACCCCACACACTAACCCACCCTCACCCCACACACTAACCCACCCTCACACCCACACACTAACCCACACTCACACCCCACACACTAACCCACCCTCACACCCACACACTAACCCACCCTCACACCCCACACACTAACCCACCCTCACACTCCACACACTAACCCACCCTCACACCCCACACACTAACCCACCCTCACACCCCACACACTAACCCACCCTCACACCCCACACACTATCCCACCCTCACACCCCACACACTAACCCACCCTCACACCCCACACACTAACCCACCCTCACACCCCACTCACTAACCCACCCTCACACCCCACACACTAACCTCCCTCACACCCCACACACTAACCCACCCTCACACCCACACATTAACCCACCCTCACACCCCACACACTAACCCACCCTCACACCCCACACACTAACCCACCCTCACCCCACACACTAACCCAACCCTCACACCCACACACTAACCACCCTCACACCCACACACTAACCCACCTTACACCCCACACACTAACCCACCCTCACCCCACACACTAACCACCCTCACTCCCCACACACTAACCCACCCTCACACCCTACACACTAACCCAACCTCACACCACACACACTAACCCACCCTCACCCCACACACTAACCCACACTCACACCCCAAACACTAACCCACCCTCACACCCCACTCACTTACCCACCCTCACACACCACACACTAACCCACCCTCACCCCACACTCTAACCCACATTCACACCCCACACACTAACCCACCCTCACACCCCCACACACTAACCACCCCGCACCCCACAACACTAACCACCCTCACCCCACACACTAACCCTCCCTCACACCCCACACACTAACCCACCCTCACAACCCACAGTCTTAACCCACCTCACCCCCACACACTAACTCAACCCTCACACCGCACACACTAACCCACCCTCACTAGCCTCACACACTAACCCACCCTCACACCCCACAAGCTATCCCTCACCCCTCACCCACCCTCACACCCACACACTAACCCACCCTCACCCCACACACTAACCACCCTCACAAGCAACACACTAACCCACCATCACACCCCAGGACACTAACCCACCCTCATACCCCACACACTAACCCATACTCACACCCCACACACTAACCCACCCTCACACCCCACACACTAACCCACCCTCATACCCCGCACACTAACCCACCCTCAAACCCCACACACTAACCCACCCTCACACCCCACACACTAACACACCCTCACACCCCACACACTAACACACACTCACACACCAGAGACTAACCCACCCTCATACCCCACACACTAACCCACCCTCACACCCCACACACTAACCCACCCTCACACCCACACACATAACCCACCCTCACACCCCACACACTAACCCACAATCACACCCCACACACTAACCCACCCTCACACCCCACACACTAACCCACACTCACCCCACACACTAACACACCCTCACACCCCACACTCTAACCCACCATCCACCAGACACTAACCCACCCTCACACCCCACAAACTAACCCAACCTCACAACCAAACACACTAACACACCCTCACACCACACACACTAACCCACCCTCACAACCCACACACTTATCCGCCCTCACACCCCACACACTAACACACCCTCACACCCCACACACTAACCCACCCTCACAATCCACACACTACCACCCTCACACCCCACACACTAACGCCACCCTCACAACCCCACACACTAACCCCACCCTCACAGCCCAACACACTAACCCACCCTCAGACCCCACACACTAACCCACCCTCACACCCCACACACTAATCCAACCTCACACCCCACACACTAACCACTAACCCACTCACAACCACCTCACACCTACCACTAACCCACCCTCACACCCCACACACTAACCCACCCTCACACCCACACACTAACCCACCCTCACACCACCCACACTAACCCACCCTCACACCACACTCACTAACCCACCCTCAAACACCTCACAACACTAACCACCCTCACACCCACACAGCTAACCCACCCTCACAACCACACACTGACACCCTCACACACCACACACTAGACTACCCACCCTCACAAGCAACACACTGAACCCACACTCACACCCCTGAACACTAACCCACCCTCACACCGCACTACACTAACCCAGACTAACACCCCCCACACACGTAACCCACCCTCACATACCCCACACCACTAACCCACCCTCACACCCCACACACTAATCCCACACTCAAACCCCACACAAATAACCCTCCCTCACACCCCACACACTAACCCACCCTAACCCCACACACTAACCCCCCTCACACACCCCACACACTAACCCACCCTTGACACCCAACACACTAAACCCACCCTCACACCCCACACACTAACAAACCCTCACACCCTACAAACTAACCCACCCTCACAATCCACACACTAACCCACCCTCACACCCCACACACTAACCCACCCTCACACCCCACACACTAACCCACCCACACCCCACACACTAACCCAAACCTCACACCCCACACACTAACCCACCCTCACCCCACACACTAACCCACCCTCACACCCCACACACTAACCCACCCTGACACCCAACACACTAACGCACCGTCACAACCCACACACTAACCCACCCTCACACCCCACACACTAACAAACCCTCACACCCTACACACTTACCCACCCTCACATTCCACACACTAACCCACCCTCACACCCCACACACTAACGCACCCTCACACCCCACACACTAACCCACACTCACACCCCACAAACAATCCCACCCTCAGACCCCACACACTAACCCACCCTCACACCCCACACACTAACCCACCTTCACACCCCACACACTAACCCACCCTCACACCCCACACACTAACCCACCCTCACACCCCACACACTAACAAACCCTCACACCCTACACACTAACCCACCCTCACAATCCACACACTAACCCACCCTCACACCCCACACACTAACCCACCCTCACACCCCACACACTAACCCACCCACACCCCACACACTAACCCAAACCTCACACCCCACACACTAACATACCCTCACACACCACACACTAACCCACCCTCACACCCCACACACTAACCCACCCTCACCCCACACACTAACCCACCCTCACACCCCACACACTAACCCACCCTCACACCCCACACTCTAACCCACACTCACACCACACACACTAACCCACCCTCACACACCACACACTAACCCACCCTAACACCCCACGCACTAACCCACCCTCACACCCCACAAACTAACCCACCCTCACACCCCACACACTAACCCACCCTAACACCCCACGCACTAACCCACACTCAAACCCCACGCACTAACCCACCCTCACACCCCACACACTATCCTACCCTCACACACCACACACTAACCCACCCTGACCCCACACACTAACCCACCCTCACCCCACACACTAACCCACCCTAACACCCCACACACTAACCCACCCTCACACCCTACACACTAACCCACACTCACACCCCACACACTAACCAACACTAACACCCCACACACTAACCCACCCTCACCCCCCACACACTAAGCCACAGTGACACCCCACACACTACCCCACACTCACACCCCACACACTAACCCACCCTCACACCCCACACACTAACCCACTCTCACACCCCACACACTTCCCACCCTCACACCCCACACACTAACCCACCGTCACACCCCACACACTAACCCACCCTCACACCCCACACACTAACCGACCCTCACACCGCACACACTAACCCACCCTCACACCCCACACACTAACCCACCCTCACACCCCACTCACTTACCCACCCTCACACACCACACACTAACCCACCCTCACCCCACACACTAACCCACATTCACACCCCACACACTAACCCACCCTCACACCCCACACACTAACCCACCCTCGCACCCCACACACTAACCAACCCTCACCCCACACACTAACCCTCCCTCACACCCCACACACTAACCCACCCTCACAACCCACAGTCTAACCCAACCTCACCCCACACACTAACCCACCCTCACACCGCACACACTAACCCACCCTCACACCTCACACACTAACCCACCCTCACACCCCACAAGCTAACCCACCCTCACACCACACACACTGACCAACCCTCACACCCCACACACTAACCCACCCTCACAAGCAACACACTAACCCACACTCACACCCCAGACACTAACCCACCCTCATACCCCACACACTAACCCATACTCACACCCCACACACTAACCCACCCTCACACCCCACACACTAACCCACCCTCACACCCCACACACTAACCCACCCTCAAACCCCACACACTAACCCACCCTCACACCCCACACACTAACACACCCTCACACGCCACACACTAACACAAACTCACACACCAGACACTAACCCACCCTCATACCCCACACACTAACCCACCCTCACACCCCACAAACTAACCCACCCTCACACCCCACATACTAACCCACACTCACACCCCACACACTAACCCAAAGTAACACCCCACACACCAACCCACATTCACACCCCACACACTAACCCTCCCTCACCCCACACACTAACCCACCCTCACACCCCACACTCTAACCCACACTCACACCACACACACTAACCCACCCTGACACACCACACACTAAGCCACCCTAACACCCCACGCACTAACCCACCCTCACACCCCACAAACTAACCCACCATCACACCCCACACACTAACCCACCCTAACACCCCACGCACTAACCCACCCTCAAACCCCACGCACTAACCCACCCTCACACGCCACACACTAACCCACCCTCACACCCCACACACTAACCCACCCTTACCCCACACACTAACCCACCCTCACCCCACACACTAACTCACCCTCACACCCCACACACTAACCCACCCTCACACCCCACACACTAACACTCCCTCACACCCCACACACTAACCCACCCTCACCCCACACACTAACCCACCCTCATACCCCACACACTAACCCACCCTCACACCCCACACACTAACCCACCCTCACACCCCACACACTAACCCACCCTCACCCCACACACTAACCCACACTCACACCCCACAAACTAACCTACCCTCACCCCACACACTAACCCACCCTCACACCCCACACGCTAACCCCCCCTCACACCCCACACACTAACCCACCCTGACACCCAACACACTATCCCACCCTCACACCCCACACACTAACAAACCCTCACACCCTACACACTAACCCACCCTCACAATCCACACACTAACCCACCCTCACACCCCACACACTAAACCACCCTCACACCCCACACACTAACCCACCCACACCCCACACACTAACCCAAACCTCACACCCCACACACTAACCCACCCTCACCCCACACACTAACCCACCCTCACACCCCACACACTAACCCACCCTGACACCCAACACACTAACGCACCCTCACAACCCACACACTAACCCACCCTCACACCCCACACACTAACAAACCCTCACACCCTACACACTAACCCACCCTCACATTCCACACACTAACCCACCCTCACACCCACACACTAACGCACCCTCACACCCCACACACTAACCCACCCTCACACCCCACAAACTATCCCACCCTCAGACCCCACACACTAACCCACCTTCACACCCCACACACTAACCCACCCTCACACCCCACACACTAACCCACCCTCACACCCCACACACTAACAAACCCTCACACCCTACACACTAACCCACCCTCACAATCCACACACTAACCCACCCTCACACCCCACACACTAACCCACCCTCACACCCCACTCACTAACACACCCACACCCCACACACTAACCCACCCTCACACCCCACACACTTACCCACCCTCACACACCACACACTAACCCACCCTCACACCCCACACACTAACCCACCCTCACCCCACACACTAACCCACCCTCACACCCCACTCACTTACCCACCCTCACACACCACACACTAACCCACCCTCACCCCACACACTAAGCCACATTCACACCCCACACACTAACCCACCCTCACACCCCACACACTAACCCACCCTCGCACCCCACACACTAACCAACCCTCACCCCAGACACTAACCCTCCCTCACACCCCACACACTAACCCACCCTCACAACCCACAGTCTAACCCAACCTCACCCCACACACTAACCCACCCTCACACCGCACACACTAACCCACCCTCACACCTCACACACTAACCCACCCTCACACCCCACACACTAACACACCCTCACACCCCACAAGCTAACCCACCCTCACACCACACACACTGACCAACCCTCACACCCCACACACTAACCCACCCTCACAAGCAACACACTAACCCACACTCACACCCCAGACACTAACCCACCCTCATACCCCACACACTAACCCATACTCACACCCCACACACTAACCCACCCTCACACCCCACACACTAACCCACCCTCACACCCCACACACTAACCCACCCTCAAACCCCACACACTAAACCACCCTCACACCCCACACACTAACACACCCTCACACCCCACACACTAACACAAACTCACACACCAGACACTAACCCACCCTCATACCCCACACACTAACCCACCCTCACACCCCACACACTAACCCACCCTCACACCCCACACACTAACCCACCCTCACACCCCACACACTAACCCACAATCACACCCCAGACACTAACCCACGCTCACACCCCACACACTAACCCACCCTCACCCCACACACTAACACACCCTCACACCCCACACTCTAACCCAACCTAACACCCCAGACACTAACCCACCCTCACACCCCACTCACTAACCCACCCTCACCCCAAACACTAACACACACTCACACCCCACACACTAACCCACCCTCACAACCCACACACTAACCCACCCTCACACCCCACACACTAACAAACCCTCACACCCTACACACTAACCCACCCTCACAATCCACACACTAACCCACCCTCACACCCCACACACTAACGCACCCTCACACCCCACACACTAATCCACCCTCACACCCCCACACAAAACCACCCTCACACCCCACACACTAACCCACCCTCACACCACACACACTAACCCACCCTCACCCCACACACTAACCCACCCACACCCCACACACTAACCCACCCTCACACCCCACACACTAACCCACCCTCACACCCCACACACTAACCCACCCTCACACCCCACACACTAACCCACACTCACACCCCACACACTAACCCACCCTCACACCCCACACACTAACCCACCCTCACACCCCACACACTTCCCACCCTCACACCCCACACACTAACCCACCGTCAAACCCCACACACTAACCCAACCTCACACCCAACACACTAACCCACCCTCACACCCCACAAACTAACCCACCCTCCTTCCCCACTCTAACCCACCATCCACCCCACACACTAACCCACCCACACCCCACACACTAACCCACCCTCACACCCCACACAGTAACCCAAACTCACACACCACACACTAACCCACCCTCACACCCCACACACTAACCCACCCTCACCCCACACATTAACCCACCCTCACACCCCACACACTAACCCACCCTCACACCCCACACTCTAACCCACACTCACACCACACACACTAACCCACCCTCACACACCACACACGAACCCACCCTAACACCCCACGCACTAACCCACCCTCACACCCCACAAACTAACCCACCATCACACCCCACACACTAACCCACCCTAACACCCCACGCACTAACCCACCCTCACACCCCACGCACTAACCCACCCTCACACCCCACACACTAACCCACCCTCACACCCCACACACTAACCCACCCTGACCCCCCACACTAACCCACCCTCACCCCACACACTAACCCACCCTCACACCCCACACAATAACCCACCCTCACACCCTACACACTAACCCACCCTCACACCCCACACACTAACCCACACTAACACCCCACTCACTAACCCACCCTCACACCCCACACACTAAGCCACACTGACACCCCACACACTAACCCACCCTCACACCCCACACACTAACCCACACTCACACCCCACACACTAACCCACCCTCACACCCCACACACTAACCCACCCTCACACCCCACACACTTCCCACCCTCACACCCCACACACTAACCCACCGTCACACCCACACACTAACCCACCCTCACACCCACACACTAATCCACCCTGTCACCGCACACACTAACCCACCCTCATTCCCCACTCTAACCCACCATCCACCCCACACACTAACCCACCCTCACCCCACACACTAACCCACCCTCACACCCCACACACTAACCCACCCGCACACCCCACACACTAACTCACCCTCACACCCCACACACTAACCCACCCTCACACCCCACACACTAACACACCCTCACACCCCACACACTAACCCACCCTCACTTCACACACTAACCCACCCTCAGACCCCACACACTAACCCACCCTCACACCCCACACACTAACCCACACTCACACACCACACACTAAGCCACCCTCACACCCCAAACACTAACTCACCCTCACACCCCACACACTAACCCACCCTCACACCCCAAACACTAACCCACCCTCACACCCCACACACTAACCCACCCTCACACCCCACACACTAACCAACCCTCTCATCCCACTCACAAACCCACCCTCACAACCCACACACTAACCCACCCTCACACCCCACACACTAACCCACCCTCACACCCCACACACTAACCCACCCTCACACCCCACACACTAACCCACCCTCACACCCCACACCCTAACCCACACTCACACCCCACACACTAACCCACAGTACACCCCACACACCAACCCACCTTCACACCCCACACACTAACCCTCCCTCACCGCACACACTAACCCACCCTCACACCCCAAAATCTAACCCACACTCACACCACACACACTAACCCACCCTCACACACCACACACTAACCCACCCTAAAACCCCACGCACTAACCCACCCACACACCCCACAAACTAACCCACCATCACACCCCACGCACCAACCCACCCTAACAACCCACGCACTAACCCTCCCTCACACCCCACACACTAACCCACCCTCACACCCCACAAACTAACCCACCCTCACACCCCACACACTAACCCACCCTGACCCCACACACTAACCCACCCTCACCCCACACACTAACCCACCCTCAAACCCCACACACTAACCCACCCTCACACCCTACACACTAACCCACCCTCACACCCCACACACTAACAAACCCTCACACCCTACACACTAACCCACCCTCACACCCCACACACTAACCAACCCTCACACCCCACACACTAACACACCCTCACACCCCCACATAAACCCACCCTCACACCCCACACACTAACCCAACCTCACACCCCACACACTAACCCAACCTCACACCCCACACACTAACCCACCCTCACCCCACACACTAACCCACACTCACACCTCACTCACTAACGCACCCTCACACCCCAAACACTAACCCACCCTCACACTCCACAAACTATCCCACCCTCAGACCCCACACACTAACCCACCCTCACACCCCACACACTAACCCACATTCACACCCCACACACTAACCCACCCTCACACCCCACACACTAACCCACCCTCACACCCCACACACTAACCCACCCTCACACCCCCACACAAACCCACCCTCACACCCCACACACTAACCCACCCTCACACCCCACGCACTAACCCACCCTCACACCACACACACTAACCAACCCACACTCCACACACTAACCCACACTCACACCCCACACACTAACCCAACCTCACCCCACACAATAACCCACCCTCACACCCCACACACTAATCCACCCTCACACCCCACACACTAACCCACCCTGACACCCAACACACTAACCCACCCTCACAACCCACACACTAACCCACCCTCACACCCCACAAACTAACAAACCCTCACACCCAACACACTAACCCACCCTCACAATCCACACACTAACCCACCCTCACACCCCACACACTAACCCAAACTCACACCCCACACACTAACCCACCCACACCCCACACACTAACCCAAACCTCACACCCCACACACTAACCCACTCTCACACACCACACACTAACCCACCCTCACACCCCACACACTAACCCACCCTCAACCCACACATTAACCCACCCTCACACCCCACACACTAACCCACCCTCACACCCCACACTCTAACCCACACTCACACCCCACACACTAACCCACCCTCACACACCACACACTAACCCACCCTCACACTCCACAAACTATCCCACCCTCAGACCCCACACACTAACCCACCCTCACACCCCACACACTAACCCACATTCACACCCCACACACTAACCCACCCTCACACCCCACACACTAACCCACCCTCACACCCCACACACTAACCCACCCTCACACCCCCACACAAACACACCCTCACACCCCACACACTAACCCACCCTCACACCCCACGCACTAACCCACCCTCACACCACACACACTAACCAACCCTCACTCCACACACTAACCCACACTCACACCCCACACACTAACCCAACCTCACCCCACACAATAACCCACCCTCACACCCCACACACTAACCCACCCTCACACCCCACACACTAACCCACCCTGACACCCAACACACTAACCCACCCTCACAACCCACACACTAACCCACCCTCACACCCCACACGCTAACAAACCCTCACACCCAACACACTAACCCACCCTCACAATCCACACACTAACCCACCCTCACACCCCACACACTAACCCAAACTCACACCCCACACACTAACCCACCCACACCCCACACACTAACCCAAACCTCACACCCCACACACTAACCCACTCTCACACACCACACACTAACCCACCCTCACACCCCACACACTAACCCACCCTCACCCCACACATTAACCCACCCTCACACCCCACACACTAACCCACCCTCACACCCCACACTCTAACCCACACTCACACCACACACACTAACCCACCCTCACACACCACACACGAACCCACCCTAACAACCCACGCACTAACCCACCCTCACACCCCACAAACTAACCCACCATCACACCCCACACACTAACCCACCCTAACACCCCACGCACTAACCCACCCTCACACCCCACGCACTAACCCACCCTCACACCCCACACACTAACCCACCCTCACACCCCACACACTAACCCACCCTGACCCCACACACTAACCCACCCTCACCCCACACACTAACCCACCCTCACACCCCACACAATAACCCACCCTCACACCCTACACACTAACCCACCCTCACACCCCACACACTAACCCACACTAACACCCCACTCACTAACCCACCCTCACACCCCACACACTAAGCCACACTGACACCCCACACACTAACCCACCCTCACATCCCACACACTAACCCACACTCACACCCCACACACTAACCCACCCTCACACCCCACACACTAACCCACCCTCACACCCCACACACTTCCCACCCTCACACCCCACACACTAACCCACCGTCACACCCCACACACTAACCCACCCTCACACCCCACACACTAATCCACCCTGTCACCGCACACACTAACCCACCCTCATTCCCCACTCTAACCCACCATCCACCCCACACACTAACCCACCCTCACCCCACACACTAACCCACCCTCACACCCCACACACTAACCCACCCGCACACCCCACACACTAACTCACCCTCACACCCCACACACTAACCCACCCTCACACCCCACACACTAACACACCCTCACACCCCACACACTAACCCACCCTCACTTCACACACTAACCCACCCTCAGACCCCACACACTAACCCACCCTCACACCCCACACACTAACCCACACTCACACACCACACACTAAGCCACCGTCACACCCCACACACTAACTCACCCTCACACCCCACACACTAACCCACCCTCACACCCCAAACACTAACCCACCCTCACACCCCACACACTAACCCACCCTCACACCCCACACACTAACCAACCCTCTCATCCCACTCACAAACCCACCCTCACAACCCACACACTAACCCACCCTCACACCCCACACACTAACCCACCCTCACACCCCACACACTAACCCACCCTCACACCCCACACACTAACCCACCCTCACACCCCACATACTAACCCACACTCACACCCCACACACTAACCCACAGTAACACCCCACACACCAACCCACCTTCACACCCCACACACTAACCCTCCCTCACCGCACACACTAACCCACCCTCACACCCCAAAATCTAACCCACACTCACACCACACACACTAACCCACCCTCACACACCACACACTAACCCACCCTAACACCCCACGCACTAACCCACCCTCACACCCCACAAACTAACCCACCATCACACCCCACACACTAACCCACCCTAACACCCCACGCACTAACCCTCCCTCACACCCCACGCACTAACCCACCCTCACACCCCACAAACTAACCCACCCTCACACCCCACACACTAACCCACCCTGACCCCACACACTAACCCACCCTCACCCCACACACTAACCCACCCTCAAACCCCACACACTAACCCACCCTCACACCCTACACACTAACCCACCCTCACACCCCTCACACTAACCCACACTAACACCCCACTCACTAACCCACACTCACACCCCACACACTAACCCACCCTCACACCCCACACACTTCCCACCCTCACACCCCAAACACTAACCCACCGTCACACCCCACACACTTCCCACCCTCACACCCCAAACACTAACCCACCGTCACACCCCACACACTAACCCACCCTCACACCCCACACACTAACACACCCTCACACCGCACACACTAACCCACCCTCATTCCCCACTCTAACCCACCATCCACCCCACACACTAACCCACCCTCACCCCACACACTAACCCACCCTCACACCCCACACACTCACCCACCCTCACACCCCACACACTAACTCACCCTCACACCCCACACACTAACCCACCCTCACACCCCACACACTAACACACCCTCACACCCCACACACTAACCCACCCTCACTTCACACACTAACCCACCCTCAGACCCCACACACTAACCCACCCTCAGACCCCACACACTAACCCACACTCACACACCACACACTAAGCCACCCTCACACCCCACACACTAACTCACCCTCACACCCCACACACTAACCCACCCTCACACCCCAAACACTAACCCACCCTCACACCCCACACACTAACCCACCCTCACACCCCACACACTAACCCACACTCACACCCCACACACTAACCCACCCTCACACCCCACACACTAACCCACCCTCACACCCCACACACTAACCCACCCTCACACCCCACACACTAACCCACCCTCACACCCCACACACTAACCCACACTCACCCCACACACTAACCCACCATCCACCCCACACACTAACCCACCCTCACACCCCACACACTAACCCACCCTCACACCCCACACACTAACCCACCATAACACCCCTCACACTAACCCACACTCACACCCCACACAGTAACCCACCCTCACACCCCACACACTAACCCACACTCACCCCACACACTAACCCACCATCCACCCCACACACTAACCCTCCCTCACACCCCACACACTAACCCCCACCCTCACACCCCACACCCTAACCCTCCCTCACACCCCACAAACTAACACACCCTCACACCCTACACACTAACCCTCCCTCACCCCACACACTAACCCACCCTCACACCCCACACACTAACCCACCCTCACACCCCACACACTAACCCACCCTCACACCCCACACACTAACCCACCCTCACACCCCACACACTAACCCACCCTCACACCCTACACACTAACCCTCCCTCACCCCACACACTAACCCACCCTCACACCCCACACACTAACCCCCACCCTCACACCCCACACACTAACCCACCCTCACACCCCACACACTAACCCACCCTCACACCCCACACTAACCCACCCTCACACCCCACACACTAACCCACCCTCACACCCCACACTCTAACCCACCCTCACACCCCACACACTAACCCACCCTCACCTCACACACTAACCCACCCTCACACCCCACACTCTAACCCACCCTCACACCCCACACACTAACCCACCCTCACACCCCACACACTAACCCACCCTCACACCCCACACAGTAACCCACCCACACACCCCACACACTAACCCACCCTCACACCCCACACTAACCCACCCTCACACCCCACACACTAACCCACCCTCACACCCCACACACTAACCCACACTCACACCCCACACACTATCCCACCCTCACACCCCACACACTAACCAACCCTCACCCCACACACTAACCCACCCTCACACCCCACACACTAACGCACCCTCACTCCACACACTAACCCACCCTCACACCCCACACACTAACCCACCCTCACACCCCACACACTATCCCACCCTCACACCCTACACACTAACCCTCCCTCACCCCACACACTAACCCACCCTCACACCCCACACACTAACCCCCACCCTCACACCGCACACACTAACCCACCCTCACATTCCACACACTAACACACCCTCACACCCCACACTCTAACCCACCCTAACACCCCACACACTAACCCTCCCTCACACCCCACACACTAACCCACACTCACACCCCACACACTAACCCACCCTCACACCCCACACACTAACCAACCCTCACCCCACACACTAACCCACCCTCACACCCCACACACTAACCCACCCTCACTCCACACACTAACCCACACTCACACCCCACACACTAACTACCCTCACACCCCACACACTAACCCACCCTCACACCCCACACACTTACCCACCCTCACACCCCACACACTAACCCACCCTCACACCCCACACACTAACCCACCCTCACACCCCACACACTAACCCACTCTCACACCCCAAACACTAACGCACCCTCACACCCCACACACTAACCCACCCTCACACCCACACACTAACCCACTCTCACACCCCACACACTAACCCACTCTCACGCCCCAAACACTAACGCACCCTCACACCCCACACACTAACCCACCCTCACACCCCACACACTAACCCACTCTCACACCCCAAACACTAACGCACCCTCACACCACACACACTAACCCACCCTCACACCCCCCTCACTAACCCACACTCACACACCACACACTAACCCACCCTCACACCCCAAACACTAACGCACCCTCACACCACACACACTAACACTAGTGTAGTTAGTGCTCAGGTATGATTAGGGTCTGGTCTAGTTAGTGGTCTGGTTTAGTTAGGGGTCTGGTGTAGTTAGCGGTCTGGTATAGTTGGCAGTCTGTTGTAGTTATTGGTCTGGTATAATTAGGGTCTGGTCTAGTTAGTGTTCTGATGTAGTTCTGGGTCTGCTGTCGTTTGCGGTCTGGTATAGTTAGTGGTCTGGTATAGTTAGTGGTCTGGTATAGTTAGTGGTCTGGTATAGTTAGTGGTCTGGTGTAGTTAGGGGTCTGGTATAGGTAGGATTCTGGTTTTATTAGGGGTCTGGTATAAATAGGGGACTGGCAAAATTAGGGGTCTTGTATAGTTAGTGGTCTGGTATAGTTATGGTTCTGGTGTAGTTAAGGGTCTGGTATAGTTAGTGGTCTGGTATAGTTATGGTTCTGGTGTAGTTAAGGGTCTGGTATAGTTAGTGGTCTGGTATAGTTATGGTTCTGGTGTAGTTAAGGGTCTGGTATAGTTAGTGGTCTGGTATAGTTATGGTTCTGGTGTAGTTAAGGGTCTGGTATAGTTAGCATTCTGTTGTAGTTAGGGTGCTGGTGTAGTTAGGGGTCTGGTATAGTTAGGGGTCTGGTATAGTTAGGGGTCTGGTATAGTTAGTGGTCTGTTGTAGTTAGGGTCTGGTATTGTTAGGCGTCTGGTGTAGTTAGGGGTCTGGTATAGTTAGGGGTCTGGTATAGTTAGGGGTCTGGTATAGTTAGTGGTCTGTTGTAGTTAGGGTCTGGTATTGTTAGGCGTCTGGTGTAGTTAGGGGTCTGGTATAGTTAGGGGTCTGGTATAGTTAGGGGTCTGGTATAGTTAGTGGTCTGTTGTAGTTAGTGTCTGGTATTGTTAGGCGTCTGGTATAGTTAGGGGTCTGGTATAGTTAGGGGTCTGGTATAGTTAGGGGTCTGGTATATTTAGTGGTCTGTTGTAGTTAGGGTCTGGTATTGTTAGGCGTCTGGTGTAGTTAGGGGTCTGGTGTATTTAGGGGTCTGGTATAGTTAGTGGTCTGGTATAGTTAGTGGTCTGGTGTAGTTAGGGGTCTGGTATAGTTAGTGGTCTGGTATAGTTAGTGGTCTGGTGTAGTTAGGTGTCTGGTATAGTTAGTGGTCTGGTATAGTTAGTGGTCTGGTGTAGTTAGGGGTCTGGTATAGTTAGTGGTCTGGTATAGTTAGTGGTCTGGTGTAGTTAGGGGTCTGGTATAGTTAGTGGTCTGGTATAGTTAGGGGTCTGGTATAGTTAGTGGTCTGGTATAGTTAGTGGTCTGGTGTAGTTAGGGGTCTGGTATAGTTAGTGGTCTGGTATAGTTAGGGGTCTGGTATAGTTAGTGGTCTGGTATAGTTAGTGGTCTGGTGTAGTTAGGGGTCTGGTATAGTTAGTGGTCTGGTATAGTTAGGGGTCTGGTATAGTTAGTGGTCTGGTATAGTTAGTGGTCTGGTGTAGTTAGGGTCTGGTATTGTTAGGCGTCTGGTGTAGTTAGGGGTCTGGTGTATTTAGGGGTCTGGTATAGTTAGTGGTCTGTTGTAGTTAGGGTCTGGTATTGTTAGACGTCTAGTATAGTTAGGATTCTGACATAGTTAGGATTCTGGTGTAGTTAGGAGTTTGGTTTAGTTAGGAGACTGGCCAAATTGGGGGTCTTGTATAGTTAGGGGTCTGGTATAGATAGGAGTTTGGTTTAGTTAGGGGTCTGGTATAGTTAGGAGACTGGCATATTTAGGGGTCTTGCCTAGTTAGGGGTCTGGTATAGTTCACGGTCTGGTGTAGTTAAGGGTCTGGTATAGCTAGGTGTCTGTTGTAGTTAGGGGACTGGTATAGTTAGGGTCTGGTATAGTTAGAGGTCTGGTATAGTTAGTGGTCTGTTGTAGTTAGGGTCTGGTATAGTTAGGGGTCTGGTATAGTTAGGGTCTGGTATAGTTAGAGGTCTGGTATCGTTAGTGGTCTGTTGTAGTTAGGGTCTGGTATAGTTAGGGGTCTGGTATAGTTAGAGGTCTGGTATAATTAGTGGTCTGTTGTAGTTAGGGTCTGGTATTGTTAGGGGTCTGGTATAGTTAGGGGTCTGGTATACTTAGGGGTCTGGTATAGTTAATGGTCTGGTATAGTTAATGGTCTGGTATAGTTATGTGTCTGGTACATTTCGGGGTCTGGTCATAGCTAGGGGTCTGGTATAGTTAACGATCTGGTATTTTTAGTGGTCTGGTACAGTTAGTGGTCTGGTATTGTTAGGATTCCGGTGTAGTTATGGATCAGGTGGAGTTAGAGGTCTGGAGTAGTTAGGGGTCTGGTATAGTTAGGGTCTGGTATAGTTAGGATTCGGTATAATTAGGGACTTGGTATAGTTAGGATTCTGGTGTAGTTAGGGGTCTGGTACAGTTAGGGGTCTGGTACAGTTAGGGATCTGGTATAGTTAGGGGTCTGGTGTAGTTCACGTCTGGTATAGTTAGGTGTCTGGTGTAGTTAGGGGTCTGGTATAGTTAGGATTCTGGTGTAGTTAGGGGTCTGGTGTATTTAGGGGTCTGGTAGGTTTAGGGTTCTGGTGTAGTTAGGGGTCTGGTATAGTTTGGGGTCTGATGTAGTTAGGGTCTGGTGTAGTTGGGAAATGGTGTAGTTAGGGTTCTGGTGTAGTTAGGGGTCAGATGTATTTAGGGGTCTGGTAGGGTTACGGTTCTGGTGTAGTTAGGGGTCTGGTATAGTAAGGGGTCTGGTGTAGTGAGGATCTGGTTCAGTTAGGGTCTGGTGTAGTTAGGGGTCTGGTTTAGTTACGGTCTGGTATAGTTAATGGTCTGGTATAGTTAGGATTCTGGTATAGTTAGGATTCTTCTGTAGTTAGGGGTCAGGTGTAGTTAGGGGTTGGGTATAGTAAGTGGACTGGTATAGTTAGGATTCTGGTGTAGTTAAAAGTTTGGTATGGTTAGTGGTCTGGTGTATTTAGGGGTCTGGTATAGTTAGGGGTCTGGTATAGTTAGGATCCAGTATAGTTAGGGGTCTGGTATAGTTAGGGGTCTGGTACAGTTAGGGCTCTGGTATAGTTAGTAGTCTAGTATAGTTTTTTGTCTGATGTAGTTACGGGTCTGGTATAGTTAGGGGTCGGGTATAGTTAGGGGTCTGGTATAGTTAGGGTCTGGTGTGGTTAGGGGTCTGGCGTACTTAGGGGTCAGGTGCATTTAGGCTTCTGGTAGGGTTAGGGTTCTGGTGAAACGTCAACTCTTTTGTTCTCCGCCGATGCTGCCAGACCTGCTGAGTTTTTCCAGGTAATTCTGTTTTTGTTTTGGTATAGTTAGGGTCCTGGTATAGTTAGCGTCTGATATAGTTAGGGCTCTGGTATAGTTAGGATCTGGTATAGTTAGGGTCTGGTATAGTTAGGGGTCTGGTATTGTTAGGGTCTTGTATTGTTAGTGGTTTGGAATAGTTAGGGCACTATAGAGTTAGCGGTCTGGTATAGTTAGTGGTCTGGTATAGCGAGGGGTCTGGTATAGTTAGGGGTCTTTTACTGTTAAGGGTCTGGTATAGTTAAGGGTCTATTATTGTTAGGGGTCTGGTATAGTTAGGGGGCTGTTGTAGTTAGGGTTCTGATGTAGTTAGGGGTCTGGTACTGTTAGTGGCCTGGTGTAGTTAGTGGTCTGGTATAGTTAGCGGTCTGGTATAGATAGGGTCTGGTATAGTTAGGGGTCTATTATTGTTAGGGGTCTGGTATAGTTAGGGGGCTGGTGTAGTTAGGGGTCTGGTATAGTTTGGGGTCTGGTATAGATAGTGGCCTGGTGTAGTTAGTGATCTGGTATAGTTAGCGGTCTGGTATGGGTCTGGTATAGTTAGTGGACTGGTATATTTAGGATTCTAGTATAGTTAGCATTCTGGTGTAGTTAGGGTCTGGTATAGTTAGCTGTTTGCCATAGTTAGGGTCTGGAATAGTTAGCAGTCTGGTATAGTTAGCGATCTGGTCTAGTTAGGGTCTGATATAGTTAGGATGTGGTATAGTTAGGGGTCTGGTATAGTTATTGGCCTGGTATAGTTAGGGGTCTGTTGTAGTTAGTGGTCTGGTATAGTTAGAGGTTTGGTATAGTTACTGGTCTGGTATAGTTAGGATTCTGGTATAGTTAGTGGTCTGGTATAGTTAGGATTCTGGTGTAGTTAGGGGTCTGGTGTAGTCAGAGGTTTGGAGTAGTTAGGGGTCTGGTATAGTTAGGATATGGTATAGTTAGGATCCGGTATATTTAGGGCTTTGGTATAGTTCGGATTCTGGTGTACTTAGGGGTCTTATGTAGTTAGGGGTTTGGTATAGTTAGGGGAGTGGTATAGTTAGGGGAGTGGTATAGTTAGGATGCTGGTGTAGTTAGAGGTCTGGTGTAGTTAGCGGTCTGGTGTAGTTAGAGGTCTGGAGTAGTTAGGTGTCTGCTATAGTTAGGGTCTGGTATAGTTAGGATCCTGGTGTAGTTAGGGGTCTGCTGTAGTTAGGGTTCTGGTGTAGTTAGCGGTATGGTGTAGTTAGGGGTCTGATAGGGTTAGGGTTCTGGTGTAGTTAGGGGTCTGGTATAGATAAGGGCCTGGTGTAGTTACGGTCTGGTGTAGTTAGGGGTCAGGTGTAGTTAGGGAACTGGTGTAGTTAGAGTTCTGGTGTAGTTAGAGGTCGGGTATAGTTAGGGGTCTGGTATAGTTAGGGGGCTGGTGTAGTTAGGGGTCTGGTATAGTTTGGGGACTGGTATAGATAGTGTCCTGGTGTAGTTAGTGATCTGGTATAGTTAGCGGTCTGGTATGGGTCTGGTATAGTTAGTGGACTGGTATATTTAGGATTCTAGTATAGTTAGCATTCTGGTGTAGTTAGGGTCTGGTACAGTTAGCTGTTTGCCATAGTTAGGGTCTGGAATAGTTAGCAGTCTGGTATAGTCAGCGATCTGGTCTAGTTAGGGTCTGATATAGTTAGGATGTGGTATAGTTAGGGGTCTGGTATAGATATTGGCCTGGTATAGTTAGGGGTCTGTTGTAGTTAGTGGTCTGGTATAGTTAGAGGTTTGGTATAGTTACTGGTCTGGTATAGTTAGGATTCTGGTATAGTTAGGGGTCTGGTATAGTTAGGATTCTGGTGTAGTTAGAGGTCTGATGTAGTCAGAGGTCAGGAGTAGTTAGGGGTCTGGTATAGTTGGGATATGGTATAGTTAGGATCCGGTATATTTAGGGCTTTGGTATAGTTGGATTCTGGTATACTTAGGGGTCTTATGTAGTTAGGGGTTTGGTATAGTTAGGGGAGTGGTATAGTTAGGGGAGTGGTATAGTTAGGATGCTGGTGTAGTTAGAGGTCTGGTGTATTTAGCGGTCTGGTGTAGTTAGAAGTCTGGAGTAGTTAGGTGTCTGCTATAGTTAGGGTCTGGTATAGTTAGGACCCTGGTGTAGTTAGGGGTCTGGTGTAGTTAGGGTTCTGGTGTAGTTAGCGGTATGGTGTAGTTAGGGGTCTGGTAGGGTTAGGGTTCTGGTGTAGTTAGGGGTCTGGTATAGATAGGGGCCTGGTGTAGTTAGGGTCTGGTGTAGTTAGTGGTCAGGTGTAGTTAGGGAACTGGTGTAGTTAGGGTTCTGGTGTAGTTAGAGGTCGGGTATAGTTAGGGGTCTGGTGTAGTTAGGGGGCTGGTGTAGTTAGGGGTCTGGTATAGTTTGGGGACTGGTATAGATATTGTCCTGGTGTAGTTAGTGATCTGGTATAGTTAGCGGTCTGGTATGGGTCTGGTATAGTTAGTGGACTGGTATATTTAGGATTCTAGTATAGTTAGCATTCTGGTGTAGTTAGGGTATAGTTAGCTGTTTGCCATAATTAGGGTCTGGAATAGTTAGCAGTCTGGTATAGTCAGCGATCTGGTCTAGTTAAGGTCTGATATAGTTAGGATGTGGTATAGTTAGGGGTCTGGTATAGATATTGGCCTGGTATAGTTAGGGGTCTGTTGTAGTTAGTGGTCTGGTATAGTTAGAGGTTTGGTATAGTTACTGGTCTGGTATAGTTAGGATTCTGGTATAGTTAGGGGTCTGGTATAGTTAGGATTCTGGTGTAGTTAGAGGTCTGATGTAGTCAGAGGTCTGGAGTAGTTAGGGGTCTGGTGTAGTTAGGATATGGTATAGTTTGGATCCGGTATATTTAGGGCTTTGGTATAGTTGGATTCTGGTGTACTTAGGGGTCTTATGTAGTTAGGGGTTTGGTATAGTTAGGGGAGTGGTATAGTTAGGGGAGTGGTATAGTTAGGATGCTGGTGTAGTTAGAGGTCTGGTGTATTTAGCGGTCTGGTGTAGTTAGAAGTCTGGAGTAGTTAGGTGTCTGCTACAGTTAGGGTCTGGTATAGTTAGGATCCTGGTGTAGTTAGGGGTCTGGTGTAGTTAGGGTTCTGGTGTAGTTAGCGGTACGGTGTAGTTAGGGGTCTGGTAGGGTTAGGGTTCTGGTGTAGTTAGGGGTCTGGTATAGATAGGGGCCTGGTGTAGTTACGGTCTGGTGTAGTTAGTGGTCAGGTGTAGTTAGGGAACTGGTGTAGTTAGGGTTCTGGTGCAGTTAGAGGTCGGGTATAGTTAGGGGTCTGGTGTAGTTAGGGGTCTGGTGTAGTTAGGGTTCTGGTATAGTTAGTTTTCTGGTGTAGTTAGGGTTCTGGTATAGTTAGGGATCTGGTATAGTAAGGGGTCTGGTATAGTTAGGGGCCTGGTGTAGTTCGTGGTTTGGTATAGTTAGCGGTCTGGTATAGTTAGGGTCTGGTATAGTTAGGGGTCTATTATTGTTAGGGGTCTGGTGTAGTCAGCGGTCTGGTGTAATTAGGGTTCTGGTGTAGTTAGGGGTCTGGTATAGTTAGGTTTCTGGTGTTGTTAGTGGTCTGGTGTAGTTAGGGATCTGTTATAGTTAGGGGTCTGGTTTATTTAGGGTCTGGTATAGTTAGGCGTCTGGTATAGTTAGGGTCTGGTATAGTTAGCGTCTGGTATAGTTTGGGCAATGGTATAGATAATGGTCTGGTATAGCTAGGGGTCTCGTATAGCTAGGGGTCTGGTATAGTTAGGGGTCTATTATTGTTACGGGTCTCGTACAGTTTGGGGTCAATTATTGTTAGGGGTCTGGTATAGTTAGGATTCTGGTATAGTTAGGATTCTGGTGTAGTTAGGGGTTTGGTATAGTTAGGGGTCTGGTATAGTTAGGTGTCTGGTATAGTTAGGGTCTGGTATAGTTAGTGGTCTGGTATAGTAAGTGGTCTGTTGTAGTTAGGGTCTGGTATTGTTAGGCGTCTGGTGCATTTAGGAGTTTGGTATACTTAGGGGTCTGGTATAGTTAGGATTCTGGTATAGTTTGGATTCTGGTGTGGTTAGGGGTTTGGTATACTTAGGGGTCTGGTATAGTTAGGGGTCTGGTATAGTTAGGAGACTGGCAAAGTTAGGGGTCTTGTATAGTTAGGGGTCTGGTATAGTTAGAGGTCTGGTATAGTTAGTGGTCTGTTGTAGTTAGCATCTGGTATTGTTGGGGGTCTGGTATAGTTAGGGGTCTGGTATACTTAGGGGTCTGGTGTAGTTAAGGGTCTGGTATAGTTATGTGTCTGGTACATTTCGGGGTCTGGTCATAGTTAGGGGTCTGGTATAGTTAACGGTCTGGTATTGTTAGTGGTCTGGTATAGTTAGTGGTCTGGTATAGTTAGGATTCTGGTGTAGTAAGGGGTCTGGTATTGTTAGGATTCCGGTGTAATTATGGGTCTGGTGGAGTTAGAGGTCTGGAGTAGTTAGGGGTCTGGTATAGTTAGGGTCTGGTATAGTTAGGATTCGGTATAATTAGGGGCTTGGTATAGTTAGGTTTCTGGTGTAGTTAGGGGTCTGGTACAGTTAGGGGTCTGGTATAGTTAGGCGTCTGGTACAGTTAGGGGTCTGGTACAGATAGGGGTCTGGTATAGTTAGGTGTCTGGTGTAGTTCACGTCTGGTATAGTTAGGATTCTGGTGTAGTTAGGGGTCTGGTGTATTTAGGGGTCTGGTAGGTTGAGGGTTCTGGTGTAGTTCGGGGTCTGGTATAGTTTGGGGTCTGATGTAGTTAGGGTCTGGTGTAGTTAGGGAAATGGTGTAGTTAGGGTTCTGGTGTAGTTAGGGGTCAGATGTATTTAGGGGTCTGGTAGGGTTACGGTTCTGGTGTAGTTAGGGGTCTGGTATAGTAAGGGGTCTGGTGTAGTTAGGATCTGGTTTAGTTAGGGTCTGGTGTACTTACGGTCTGGTATAGTTAATGGTCTGGTATAATTAGGATTCTGGTATAGTTAGGATTCTGGTGTAGTTAGGGGTCAGTTGTAGTTAGGGGTTGGGTATAGCAAGTGGACTGGTATAGTTAGGATTCTGGTGTAGTTAAAAGTTTGGTATAGTTAGCGGTCTGGTGTATTTAGGGGTCTGGTATAGTTAGGGGTCTGGTATAGTTAGTAGTCTGGTATAGTTTTTTGTCTGATGTAGTTACAGGTCTGGTATAGTTAGGGGTCTGGTAGAGTTAGGGGCCTGGTATAGTTAGGGTCTGGTGTGGTTAGTGGCCTGGCGTAGTCAGAGGTCAGGTGTATTTAGGGGTCTGGTAGGGTTAGGGTTCTGGTGTAGTTAGGGGTCTGGTATAGTAAGGGGTCTGGTGTAGTTAGGATCTGGTGTAGTTAGGGTCTGATGTAGTTAGGGTCTGGTGTAATTAGCGTTCTGGTATAGTTAGGGGTCTGGCGTAGTTAGGGTTCTGGTATAGTTAGCGTCTGATATAGTTAGGGCTCTGGTAAAGTTAGGATCTGGTATAGTTAGGGTCTGGTATAGTTAGGGGTCTGGTATTGTTAGGGTCTTGTATTGTTAGTGGTTTGGAATAGTTAGGGCACTGGTAGAGTTAGCGGTCTGGTATAGTTAGTGGTCTGGTATAGCGAGGGGTCTGGTATAGTTAGCGGTCTTTCACTGTTAAGGGTCTGGTATAGTTAAGGATCTATTATTGTTAGGGGTCTGGTATAGTTAGGGGCTGTTGTAGTTAGGGTTCTGGTGTAGTTAGGGGTCTGGTACTGTTAGTGGCCTGGTGTAGTTAGTGGTCTGGTATAGTTAGCGGTCTGGTATAGTTAGGGTCTGGTATAGTTAGGGGTCTATTATTGTTAGGGGTCTGGTATAGTTAGGGGGCTGGTGTAGTTAGGGGTCTGGTATAGTTTGGGGTCTGGTATAGATAGTGGCCTGGTGTAGTTAGTGATCTGGTATAGTTAGCGGCCTGGTATGGGTCTGGTATAGTTAGTGGATTGGTATATTTAGGATTCTAGTATAGTTAGCATTCTGGTGTAGTTAGGGTCTGGTATAGTTAGCTGTTTGCCATACTTAGGGTCTGGAATAGTTAGCAGTCTGGTATAGTTAGCGATCTGGTCTAGTTAGGGTCTGGTATAGTTAGGGTGCGGTATAGTTAGGGGTCTGGTATAGTTATTGGTCTGGTATAGTTAGGGGTCTGTTGTAGTTAGTGGTCTGGTATAGTTAGAGGTTTGGTATAGTTACTGGTCTGGTATAGTTAGGATTCTGGTATAGTTAGGGGTCTGATATAGTTAGGATTCAGGTGTAGTTAGGGGTCTGGTGTAGTCAGAGGTCTGGAGTAGTTAGGGGTCTGGTATAGTTAGGATATGGTATAGTTAGGATCCGGTATATTTAGGGCTTTGGTATAGTTCGGATTCTGGTGTACTTAGGGGTCTTATCTAGTTAGGGGTTTGGTATAGTTAGGGGAGTGGGATAGTTAGGGGAGTGGTATAGTTAGGATGCTGGTGTAGTTAGAGGTCTGGTGTAGTTAGCGGTCTGGTGTAGTTAGAGGTCTGGAGTAGTTAGGTGTCTGCTATAGTTAGGGTCTGGTATAGTTAGGATCCTGGTGTAGTTAGGGGTCTGGTATAGATAGGGGCCTTGTGTAGTTAGGGTCTGGTGTAGTTAGGGGCCTGGTGTAGTTAGGGTCTGGTTTAGTTAGGCGTCAGGTGTAGTTAGGGATCTGGTGTAGTTAGGGTTCTGGTGTAGTTAGAGGACGGGTATAGTTCGGGTTCTGGTGTAGTTAGGGGTCTGGTGTAGTTAGGGTTCTGGTATAGTTAGTTTTCTGGTGTAGTTAGGGTTCTGGTATGGTTAGGTTCTTGTATAGTTAGGGGTCTGGTGTAGTTAGGGGTCTGGTGTATTTAGTGGTCTGGTATTGTTAAGGGTCTGATATAGTTATGGATCTGGTATAGTTAGGGTTCTGGTATAGTTAGGGGTCTGGTATAGTTAGGGTCTGGTATAGTTAGCCTATGGTATATTTTGGGCAATGGTATAGATAGCGGTCTGGTATAGCTAGCGGTCTCGTATAGCTAGGGGTCTGGTATAGTTAGGGGTCTAGTATTGTTAGGGGTCTGGTATAGTTAGGGGGCTGGTGTAGTTAGGGGTCTGCTGTAGTTAGGGGTCTGGTATTGTTTGCGGTCTGGTATAGTTAGTGACCTTGTTTAGTTAGTGGTGTGGTATAGTTAGCGGTCTGGTATAGTTATAGTCTGGTATAGTTAGGGTTCTGATTTAGTTCGGGTCTGGTATAGTTAGTGGTCTGGTATAGTTAAGGTCTGGTATAGTTAGTGGTCTGGTATAGATAGGGGGTCTGGTATAGTTAGTGGTCTGGTATAGTTCGTGGTCTGGTATAGTTGGTTTCTGGTATAGTTAGGATTCTGTTGTAGTTAGGGGTCTGGTATAGTTCGGGCTCTGATATAGTTAGGGGTCTGCTGAAGTTAGGGGTCTGGTACTGTTTTGGGTATGGTGTAGTTAGTGGCCTCGTGTAGTTAGTGTTCTGGTATAGTTAGCGTTCTGGTATAGTTAGGATCTGGTATAGTTAGGGTCTGGTATAGTTAGGGGTCTTGTATAGTTAGTGGTCTGGTATGGTTAGGGGTCTGGTGTAGTTAGGGGTCTGGTATCGTTATTGGTCTGGTATAGTTAGGGATCTGGTATAGTTAGGGATCTGGTATAGTTAGGGATCTGGTATAGTAAGGGGTCTGGTATAGTTAGGGGCCTGGTGTAGTTCGTGGTTTGGTATAGTTAGCGGTCTGGTATAGTTAGGGTCTGGTATAGTTAGGGGTCTATTATTGTTAGGGGTCTGGTATAGTTAGGGGTCTGGTGTAGTTAGGGGTCTGGTGTAGTTTGGGGTCTGGTATAGATAGTGGCCTGATGTAGTTAGTGTTCTGGTATAGTTAGTTGTCTGTTATGGGTCTGGTATAGTTAGCGGACTGTTATATTTAGGATTCTAGAATAGATAGGATTCTGGTGTAGTTAGGGTCTGGTATCGTTAGTGGTCTGGTATAGTTAGGGGTCTGGTGTAGTTAGGGGTCTGGTATAGTTATTGGTCTGGTATAGTTAGGGATCTGGTATAGTTAGTGGTCTGATATAGTTAGGGATCTGGTATAGTTAGGGGTCTATTATTGTTAGGGGTCTGGTATAGTTAGGGGCCTGGTGTAGTTAGGGGTCTGGTATAGTTTGGGGTCTGGTATAGATAGTGGCCTGGTGTAGTTAGTGTTCTGGTATAGTTAGCGGTCTGGTATGGGTCTGTTATAGTTAGCGGACTGTTATATTTAGGATTCCAGTAAAGATAGGATTCTGGTGTAGTTACGGTCTGGTATAGTTAGCTCTCTGCCATAGTTAGGGTCTGGAATAGTTAGCAGCCTGGTATAGTTAGCGAACTGGTCTAGTTAGGGTCTGGTATAGTTCGGGTGTGGTATAGTTAGGGGTCTGGTATAGTTAGTGGTCTGGTATAGTGAGGGGTCTGTTGTAGTTAGTGGTCTGGTATAGTGAGGGGTTTGGTATAGTTAATGGTCTGGTATAGTTTGGATTCTGGTATGGTTAGGGGTCTAGTATAGTTAGGATTCAGGTGTAGTTAGGGGTCTGGTGTAGTCAGAGGTCTGGAGTAGTTAGGGGTCTGGTATAGTTAGGATATGGTATAGTTAAGATCCGGTATATTTAGGGCTTTGGTACAGTTAAGATTCTGGTGTACGTAGGGGTCTTATGTAGTCAGGGGTCTGGTATATTTAGTGGTCTGTTATAGATAGGGGGTCTGGTATAGTTCGTGGTCTGGTATATTTCGTGGTCTGGTAATAGTTGGGATTCTGGTATAGTTAGGATTCTGTTGTAGTTAGGGGTCTGGTATAGTTCGGGGTCTGATATAGTTAGGGGTCTGCTGAAGTTAGGGGACGGGTATTGTTTTGGGTCTGGTGTAGTTAGTGGCCTCGTGTAGTTAGTGTTCTGGTATTGTTAGCGTTCTGGTATTGTTAGCGTTCTGGTATAGTTAGGATCTGGTATAGTTAGGGTCTGGTATAGTTAGGGGTCTATAATTGTTAGGGGTCTGGTATAGTTAGGGGGCTGGTGTAGTTAGGGGTCTGGTATAGTTCGGGGTCTGATATAGTTAGGGGTCTGCTGAAGTTAGGGGACGGGTATTGTTTTGGGTCTGGTGTAGTTAGTGGCCTCGTGTAGTTAGTGTTCTGGTATTGTTAGCGTTCTGGTATAGTTAGGATCTGGTATAGTTAGGGTCTGGTATAGTTAGGGGTCTATAATTGTTAGGGGTCTGGTATAGTTAGGGGGCTGGTGTAGTTAGGGGTCTGGTATAGTTTGGGGTATGGAATAGATAGTGGCCTGGTGTAGTTAGTGATCTGGTATAGTTAGCAGTCTGGAATGGGTCTGGTATAGTTAGCGGACTGGTATATTTAGGATTCTAGTATAGTTAGCATTCTGGTGTAGTTAGGGTCTGGTATAGTTAGCTGTTTGCCATAGTTAGGGTCTGGAATAGTTAGCAGTCTGGTATAGTTAGCGATCTGGTCTAGTTAGGGTCTGATATAGTTAGGATGTGGTATAGATAGGGGTCTGGTATAGTTATTGGCCTGGTATAGTTAGGGGTCTGTTGTAGTTAGTGGTCTGGTATAGTTAGAGGTTTGGTATAGTTACTGGTCTGGTATAGTTAGGATTCTGGTATAGTTAGGGGTCTGGTATAGTTAGGATTCTGGTGTAGTTAGGGGTCTGGTGTAGTAAGAGGTTTGGAGTAATTAGGGGTCTGGTATAGTTAGGATATGGTATAGTTAGGATCCGGTATATTTAGGGCTTTGGTATAGTTCGGATTCTGGTGTACTTAGGGGTCTTATGTAGTTAGGGGTTTGGTATAGTTAGGGGAGTGGTATATTTAGGGGAGTGGTATAGTTAGGATGCTGGTGTAGTTAGAGGTCTGGTGTATTTAGCGGTCTGGTGTAGTTAGAAGTCTGGAGTAGTTAGGTGTCTGCTATAGTTAGGGTCTGGTATAGTTAGGATCCTGGTGTAGTTAGGGGTCTGCTGTAGTTAGGGTTCTGGTGTAGTTAGCGGTATGGTGTAGTTAGGGGTCTGGTAGTGTTAGGGTTCTGGTGTAGTTAGGGGTCTGGTATAGATAGGGGCCTGGTGTAGTTAGGGTCTGGTGTAGTTAGGGGTCAGGTGTAGTTAAGGAACTGGTGTAGTTAGGGTTCTGGTGTAGTTAGAGGTCGGGTATAGTTAGGGGTCTGGTATAGTTAGGGGGCTGGTGTAGTTAGGGGTCTGGTATAGTTAGGGGTCTGGTGTAGTTAGGGTCTGGTATAGTTAGGATTCTGGTGTAGTTAGGTGTCTGTTGTAGTTAGGGGACTGGTATAGTTAGGGTCTGGTATAGTTAGTGGTCTGGTATAGTTAGAGGTCTGGTATAGTTAGTGGTCTGTTGTAGTTAGGGTCTGGTATTGTTAGGGGTCTGGTATAGTTAGGGGTCTGGTATACTTAGGGGTCTGGTATAGTTAATGGTCTGGTATAGTTATGTGTCTGGTACATTTCGGGGTCTGGTCATAGTTAGGGGTCTGGTATAGTTAACGGTCTGGTATTTTTAGTGGTCTGGTACAGTTAGTGGTCTGGTATTGTTAGGATTCCAGTGTAGTTATGGATCAGGTGGAGTTAGGGGTCTGGAGTAGTTAGGGGTCTGGTATAGTTAGGGTCTGGTATAGTTAGGATCCGGTATAATTATGGGCTTGGTATAGTTAGGATTCTGGTGTAGTTAAGGGTCTGGTACAGTTAGGGGTCTGGTACAGTTAGGGATCTGGTATAGTTAGGTGTCTGGTGTAGTTCACGTCTGGTATAGTTAGGATTCTGGTGTAGTTAGGGGTCTGGTGTATTTAGGGGTCTGGTAGGTTTAGGGTTCTGGTGTAGTTAGGGGTCTGGTATAGTTTGGGGTCTGATGTAGTTAGGGTCTGGTGTAGTTAGGGAAATGGTGTAGTTAGGGTTCTGGTGTAGTTAGGGGTCAGATGTATTTAGGGGTCTGGTAGGGTTACGGTTCTGGTGTAGTTAGGGGTCTGGTATAGTAAGGGGTCTGGTATAGTTAGGATCTGGTTCAGTTAGGATTCTGCTATAGTTAGGGGTCAGGTGTAGTTAGGGGTTGGGTATAGTAAGTGGACTGGTATAGTTAGGATTCTGGTGTAGTTAAAAGTTTGGTATAGTTAGCGGTCTGGTGTATTTAGGGGTCTGGTATAGTTAGGGGTCTGGTATAGTTAGGATCCAGTATAGTTAGGGGTCTGGAATAGTTAGGGGTCTGGTACAGTTAGGGCTCTGGCATAGTTAGTAGTCTAGTATAGTTTTTTGTCTGATGTAGTTACGGGTCTGGTATAGTTAGGGGTCGGGTATAGTTAGGGGTCTGGTATAGTTAGGGTCTGGTTTGGTTAGGGGTCTGGCGTACTTAGGGGTCAGGTGTATTTAGGCTTCTGGTAGGGTTAGGGTTCTGGTGTAGTTAGGGGTCTGTTATAGTAAGGGGTCTGGTGTAGTTAGGATCTGGTGTAGTTAGGGTCTGATGTAGTTAGGGTCTGGTGTAATTAGCGTTCTGGTATAGTTAGGGGTCTGGTATAGTTAGGGTCCTGGTATAGTTAGCGTCTGATATAGTTAGGGCTCTGGTATAGTTAGGATCTGGTATAGTTAGGGTCTTGTATAGTTAGGGGTCTGGTATTGTTAGGGTCTTGTATTGTTAGTGGTTTGGAATAGTTAGGGCACTATAGAGTTAGCGGTCTGGTATAGTTAGTGGTCTGGTATAGCGAGGGGTCTGGTATAGTTAGGGGTCTTTTATTGTTAAGGGTCTGGTATAGTTAAGGGACTATTATTGTTAGGGGTCTGGTATAGTTAGGGGTCTGTTGTAGTTAGGGTTCTGATGTAGTTAGGGGTCTGGTACTGTTAGTGGCCTGGTGTAGTTAGTGGTCTGGTATAGTTAGCGGTCTGGTATAGATAGGGTCTGGTATAGTTAGGGGTCTATTATTGTTAGGGGTCTGGTATAGTTAGGGGGCTGGTGTAGTTAGGGGTCTGGTATAGTTTGGGGTCTGGTATAGATAGTGGCCTGGTGTAGTTAGTGATCTGGTATAGTTAGCGGTCTGGTATGGGTCTGGTATAGTTAGTGGACTGGTATATTTAGGATTCTAGTATAGTTAGCATTCTGGTGTAGTTAGGGTATAGTTAGCTGTTTGCCATAATTAGGGTCTGGAATAGTTAGCAGTCTGGTATAGTTAGCGATCTGGTCTAGTTAGGGTCTGATATAGTTAGGATGTGGTATAGTTAGGGGAGTGGTATAGTTAGGATGCTGGTGTAGTTAGAGGTCTGGTGTAGTTAGCGGTCTGGTGTAGTTAGAGGTCTGGAATAGTTAGGTGTCTGCTATAGTTAGGGTCTGGTATAGTTAGGATCCTGGTGTAGTTAGGGGTCTGGTGTAGTTAGCGGTATGGTGTAGTTAGGGGTCTGATAGGGTTAGGGTTCTGGTGTAGTTAGGGGTCTGGTATAGATAGGGGCCTGCTGTAGTTAGGGTCTGGTGTAGTTAGGGGTCAGGTATAGTTAGGGAACTGGTGTAGTTAGGGTTCTGGTGTAGTTAGAGGTCGGGTATCGTTAGGGGTCTGGTATAGTTAGGGGGCTGGTGTAGTTAGGGGTCTGGTATAGTTTGGGGGACTGGTATAGATAGTGTCCTGGTGTAGTTAGTGATCTGGTATAGTTAGCGGTCTGGTATGGGTCTGGTATAGTTAGTGGACTGGTATATTTAGGATTCTAGTATAGTTAGCATTCTGGTGTAGTTAGGGTCTGGTATAGTTAGCTGTTTGCCATAGTTAGGGTCTGGAATAGTTAGCAGTCTGGTATAGTTAGCGATCTGGTCTAGTTAGGGTCTGATATAGTTAGGATGTGGTATAGTTAGGGGTCTGGTATAGTTATTGGCCTGGTATAGTTAGGGGTCTGTTGTAGTTAGTGGTCTGGTATAGTTAGAGGTTTGGTATAGTTACTGGTCTGGTATAGTTAGGATTCTGGTATAGTTAGGGGTCTGGTATAGTTAGGATTCTGGTGTAGTTAGGGGTCTGGTGTAGTCAGAGGTTTGGAGTAGTTAGGGGTCTGGTATAGTTAGGATATGGTATAGTTAGGATCCGGTATATTTAGGGCTTTGGTATAGTTCGGATTCTGGTGTACTTAGGGGTCTTATGTAGTTAGGGGTTTGGTATAGTTAGGGGAGTGGTATAGTTAGGGGAGTGGTATAGTTAGGATGCTGGTGTAGTTAGAGGTCTGGTGTAGTTAGCGGTCTGGTGTAGTTAGAGGTCTGGAATAGTTAGGTGTCTGCTATAGTTAGGGTCTGGTATAGTTAGGATCCTGGTGTAGTTAGGGGTCTGGTGTAGTTAGGATTCTGGTGTAGTTAGCGGTATGGTGTAGTTAGGGGTCTGGTAGGGTTAGGGTTCTGGTGTAGTTAGGGGTCTGGTATAGATAGGGGCCTGGTGTAGTTAGGGTCTGGTGTAGTTAGTGGTCAGGTATAGTTAGGGAACTGGTGTAGTTAGGGTTCTGGTGTAGTTAGAGGTCGGGTATCGTTAGGGGTCTGGTATAGTTAGGGGGCTGGTGTAGTTAGGGGTCTGGTATAGTTTGGGGACTGGTATAGATAGTGTCCTGGTGTAGTTAGTGATCTGGTATAGTTAGCGGTCTGGTATGGGTCTGGTATAGTTAGTGGACTGGTATATTTAGGATTCTAGTATAGTTAGCATTCTGGTGTAGTTAGGGTCTGGTACAGTTAGCTGTTTGCCATAGTTAGGGTCTGGAATAGTTAGCAGTCTGGTATAGTTAGCGATCTGGTCTAGTTAGGGTCTGATATAGTTAGGATGTGGTATAGTTAGGGGTCTGGTATAGTTATTGGCCTGGTATAGTTAGGGGTCTGTTGTAGTTAGTGGTCTGGTATAGTTAGAGGTTTGGTATAGTTACTGGTCTGGTATAGTTAGGATTCTGGTATAGTTAGGGGTCTGGTATAGTTAGGATTCTGGTGTAGTTAGGGGTCTGGTGTAGTCAGAGGTTTGGAGTAGTTAGGGGTCTGGTATAGTTAGGATATGGTATAGTTAGGATCCGGTATATTTAGGGCTTTGGTATAGTTCGGATTCTGGTGTACTTAGGGGTCTTATGTAGTTAGGGGTTTGGTATAGTTAGGGGAGTGGTATAGTTAGGGGAGTGGTATAGTTAGGATGCTGGTGTAGTTAGAGGTCTGGTGTAGTTAGCGGTCTGGTGTAGTTAGAGGTCTGGAATAGTTAGGTGTCTGCTATAGTTAGGGTCTGGTATAGTTAGGATCCTGGTGTAGTTAGGGGTCTGGTGTAGTTAGGGTTCTGGTGTAGTTAGCGGTATGGTGTAGTTAGGGGTCTGGTAGGGTTAGGGTTCTGGTGTCGTTAGGGGTCTGGTATAGATAGGGGCCTGGTGTAGTTAGGGTCTGGTGTAGTTAGGGGTCAGGTATAGTTAGGGAACTGGTGTAGTTAGGGTTCTGGTGTAGTTAGAGGTCGGGTATCGTTAGGGGTCTGGTATAGTTAGGGGGCTGGTGTAGTTAGGGGTCTGGTATAGTTTGGGGACTGGTATAGATAGTGTCCTGGTGTAGTTAGTGATCTGGTATAGTTAGCGGTCTGGTATGGGTCTGGTATAGTTAGTGGACTGGTATATTTAGGATTCTAGTATAGTTCGCATTCTGGTGTAGTTAGGGTCTGGTATAGTTAGCTGTTTGCCATAGTTAGGTTCTGGAATAGTTAGCAGTCTGGTATAGTCAGCGATCTGGTCTAGTTAGGGTCTGATATAGTTAGGATGTGGTATAGTTAGGGGTCTGGTATAGATATTGGCCTGGTATAGTTAGGGGTCTGTTGTAGTTAGTGGTCTGGTATAGTTAGAGGTTTGGTATAGTTACTGGTCTGGTATAGTTAGGATTCTGGTATAGTTAGGGGTCTGGTATAGTTAGGATTCTGGTGTAGTTAGAGGTCTGATGTAGTCAGAGGTCTGGCGTAGTTAGGGGTCTGGTATAGTTAGGATATGGTATAGTTAGGATCCGGTATATTTAGGGCTTTGGTATAGTTGGATTCTGGTGTACTTAGGGGTCTTATGTAGTTAGGGGTTTGGTATAGTTAGGGGAGTGGTATAGTTAGGGGAGTGGTATAGTTAGGATGCTGGTGTAGTTAGAGGTCTGGTGTAGTTAGCGGTCTGGTGTAGTTAGAAGTCTGGAGTAGTTAGGTGTCTGCTATAGTTAGGGTCTGGTATAGTTAGGATCCTGGTGTAGTTAGGGGTCTGCTGTAGTTAGGGTTCTGGTGTAGTTAGCGGTATGGTGTAGTTAGGGGTCTGGTAGGGTTAGGGTTCTGGTGTCGTTAGGGGTCTGGTATAGATAGGGCCTGGTGTAGTTACGGTCTGGTGTAGTTAGGGATCAGGTGTAGTTAGGGAACTGGTGTAGTTAGAGTTCTGGTGTAGTTAGAGGTCGGGTATAGTTAGGGGTCTGGTATAGTTAGGGGGCTGGTGTAGTTAGGGGTCTGGTATAGTTTGGGGACTGGTATAGATAGTGTCCTGGTGTAGTTAGTGATCTGGTATAGTTAGCGGTCTGGTATGGGTCTGGTATAGTTAGTGGACTGGTATATTTAGGATTCTAGTATAGTTAGCATTCTGGTGTAGTTAGGGTCTGGTACAGTTAGCTGTTTGCCATAGTTAGGGTCTGGAATAGTTAGCAGTCTGGTATAGTCAGCGATCTGGTCTAGTTAGGGTCTGATATAGTTAGGATGTGGTATAGTTAGGGGTCTGGTATAGATATTGGCCTGGTATAGTTAGGGGTCTGTTGTAGTTAGTGGTCTGGTATAGTTAGAGGTTTGGTATAGTTACTGGTCTGGTATAGTTAGGATTCTGGTATAGTTAGGGGTCTGGTATAGTTAGGATTCTGGTGTAGTTAGAGGTCTGATGTAGTCAGAGGTCAGGAGTAGTTAGGGGTCTGGTATAGTTAGGATATGGTATAGTTAGGATCCGGTATATTTAGGGCTTTGGTATAGTTGGATTCTGGTATACTTAGGGGTCTTATGTAGTTAGGGGTTTGGTATAGTTAGGGGAGTGGTATAGTTAGGGGAGTGGTATAGTTAGGATGCTGGTGTAGTTAGAGGTCTGGTGTATTTAGCGGTCTGGTGTAGTTAGAAGTCTGGAGTAGTTAGGTGTCTGCTATAGTTAGGGTCTGGTATAGTTAGGACCCTGGTGTAGTTAGGGGTCTGGTGTAGTTAGGGTTCTGGTGTAGTTAGCGGTATGGTGTAGTTAGGGGTCTGGTAGGGTTAGGGTTCTGGTGTAGTTAGGGGTCTGGTATAGATAGGGGCCTGGTGTAGTTAGGGTCTGGTGTAGTTAGTGGTCAGGTGTAGTTAGGGAACTGGTGTAGTTAGGGTTCTGGTGTAGTTAGAGGTCGGGTATAGTTAGGGGTCTGGTGTAGTTAGGGGGCTGGTGTAGTTAGGGGTCTGGTATAGTTTGGGGACTGGTATAGATATTGTCCTGGTGTAGTTAGTGATCTGGTATAGTTAGCGGTCTGGTATGGGTCTGGTATAGTTAGTGGACTGGTATATTTAGGATTCTAGTATAGTTAGCATTCTGGTGTAGTTAGGGTATAGTTAGCTGTTTGCCATAATTAGGGTCTGGAATAGTTAGCAGTCTGGTATAGTCAGCGATCTGGTCTAGTTAAGGTCTGATATAGTTAGGATGTGGTATAGTTAGGGGTCTGGTATAGATATTGGCCTGGTATAGTTAGGGGTCTGTTGTAGTTAGTGGTCTGGTATAGTTAGAGGTTTGGTATAGTTACTGGTCTGGTATAGTTAGGATTCTGGTATAGTTAGGGGTCTGGTATAGTTAGGATTCTGGTGTAGTTAGAGGTCTGATGTAGTCAGAGGTCTGGAGTAGTTAGGGGTCTGGTGTAGTTAGGATATGGTATAGTTTGGATCCGGTATATTTAGGGCTTTGGTATAGTTGGATTCTGGTGTACTTAGGGGTCTTATGTAGTTAGGGGTTTGGTATAGTTAGGGGAGTGGTATAGTTAGGGGAGTGGTATAGTTAGGATGCTGGTGTAGTTAGAGGTCTGGTGTATTTAGCGGTCTGGTGTAGTTAGAAGTCTGGAGTAGTTAGGTGTCTGCTACAGTTAGGGTCTGGTATAGTTAGGATCCTGGTGTAGTTAGGGGTCTGGTGTAGTTAGGGTTCTGGTGTAGTTAGCGGTACGGTGTAGTTAGGGGTCTGGTAGGGTTAGGGTTCTGGTGTAGTTAGGGGTCTGGTATAGATAGGGGCCTGGTGTAGTTACGGTCTGGTGTAGTTAGTGGTCAGGTGTAGTTAGGGAACTGGTGTAGTTAGGGTTCTGGTGCAGTTAGAGGTCGGGTATAGTTAGGGGTCTGGTGTAGTTAGGGGTCTGGTGTAGTTAGGGTTCTGGTATAGTTAGTTTTCTGGTGTAGTTAGGGTTCTGGTATAGTTAGGGATCTGGTATAGTAAGGGGTCTGGTATAGTTAGGGGCCTGGTGTAGTTCGTGGTTTGGTATAGTTAGCGGTCTGGTATAGTTAGGGTCTGGTATAGTTAGGGGTCTATTATTGTTAGGGGTCTGGTGTAGTCAGCGGTCTGGTGTAATTAGGGTTCTGGTGTAGTTAGGGGTCTGGTATAGTTAGGTTTCTGGTGTTGTTAGTGGTCTGGTGTAGTTAGGGATCTGTTATAGTTAGGGGTCTGGTTTATTTAGGGTCTGGTATAGTTAGGCGTCTGGTATAGTTAGGGTCTGGTATAGTTAGCGTCTGGTATAGTTTGGGCAATGGTATAGATAATGGTCTGGTATAGCTAGGGGTCTCGTATAGCTAGGGGTCTGGTATAGTTAGGGGTCTATTATTGTTACGGGTCTCGTACAGTTTGGGGTCAATTATTGTTAGGGGTCTGGTATAGTTAGGATTCTGGTATAGTTAGGATTCTGGTGTAGTTAGGGGTTTGGTATAGTTAGGGGTCTGGTATAGTTAGGTGTCTGGTATAGTTAGGGTCTGGTATAGTTAGTGGTCTGGTATAGTAAGTGGTCTGTTGTAGTTAGGGTCTGGTATTGTTAGGCGTCTGGTGCATTTAGGAGTTTGGTATACTTAGGGGTCTGGTATAGTTAGGATTCTGGTATAGTTTGGATTCTGGTGTGGTTAGGGGTTTGGTATACTTAGGGGTCTGGTATAGTTAGGGGTCTGGTATAGTTAGGAGACTGGCAAAGTTAGGGGTCTTGTATAGTTAGGGGTCTGGTATAGTTAGAGGTCTGGTATAGTTAGTGGTCTGTTGTAGTTAGCATCTGGTATTGTTGGGGTCTGGTATAGTTAGGGGTCTGGTATACTTAGGGGTCTGGTGTAGTTAAGGGTCTGGTATAGTTATGTGTCTGGTACATTTCGGGGTCTGGTCATAGTTAGGGGTCTGGTATAGTTAACGGTCTGGTATTGTTAGTGGTCTGGTATAGTTAGTGGTCTGGTATAGTTAGGATTCTGGTGTAGTAAGGGGTCTGGTATTGTTAGGATTCCGGTGTAATTATGGGTCTGGTGGAGTTAGAGGTCTGGAGTAGTTAGGGGTCTGGTATAGTTAGGGTCTGGTATAGTTAGGATTCGGTATAATTAGGGGCTTGGTATAGTTAGGATTCTGGTGTAGTTAGGGGTCTGGTACAGTTAGGGGTCTGGTATAGTTAGGCGTCTGGTACAGTTAGGGGTCTGGTACAGATAGGGGTCTGGTATAGTTAGGTGTCTGGTGTAGTTCACGTCTGGTATAGTTAGGATTCTGGTGTAGTTAGGGGTCTGGTGTATTTAGGGGTCTGGTAGGTTGAGGGTTCTGGTGTAGTTCGGGGTCTGGTATAGTTTGGGGTCTGATGTAGTTAGGGTCTGGTGTAGTTAGGGAAATGGTGTAGTTAGGGTTCTGGTGTAGTTAGGGGTCAGATGTATTTAGGGGTCTGGTAGGGTTACGGTTCTGGTGTAGTTAGGGGTCTGGTATAGTAAGGGGTCTGGTGTAGTTAGGATCTGGTTTAGTTAGGGTCTGGTGTACTTACGGTCTGGTATAGTTAATGGTCTGGTATAATTAGGATTCTGGTATAGTTAGGATTCTGGTGTAGTTAGGGGTCAGTTGTAGTTAGGGGTTGGGTATAGCAAGTGGACTGGTATAGTTAGGATTCTGGTGTAGTTAAAAGTTTGGTATAGTTAGCGGTCTGGTGTATTTAGGGGTCTGGTATAGTTAGGGGTCTGGTATAGTTAGTAGTCTGGTATAGTTTTTTGTCTGATGTAGTTACAGGTCTGGTATAGTTAGGGGTCTGGTAGAGTTAGGGGCCTGGTATAGTTAGGGTCTGGTGTGGTTAGTGGCCTGGCGTAGTCAGAGGTCAGGTGTATTTAGGGGTCTGGTAGGGTTAGGGTTCTGGTGTAGTTAGGGGTCTGGTATAGTAAGGGGTCTGGTGTAGTTAGGATCTGGTGTAGTTAGGGTCTGATGTAGTTAGGGTCTGGTGTAATTAGCGTTCTGGTATAGTTAGGGGTCTGGCGTAGTTAGGGTTCTGGTATAGTTAGCGTCTGATATAGTTAGGGCTCTGGTAAAGTTAGGATCTGGTATAGTTAGGGTCTGGTATAGTTAGGGGTCTGGTATTGTTAGGGTCTTGTATTGTTAGTGGTTTGGAATAGTTAGGGCACTGGTAGAGTTAGCGGTCTGGTATAGTTAGTGGTCTGGTATAGCGAGGGGTCTGGTATAGTTAGCGGTCTTTCACTGTTAAGGGTCTGGTATAGTTAAGGATCTATTATTGTTAGGGGTCTGGTATAGTTAGGGGCTGTTGTAGTTAGGGTTCTGGTGTAGTTAGGGGTCTGGTACTGTTAGTGGCCTGGTGTAGTTAGTGGTCTGGTATAGTTAGCGGTCTGGTATAGTTAGGGTCTGGTATAGTTAGGGGTCTATTATTGTTAGGGGTCTGGTATAGTTAGGGGGCTGGTGTAGTTAGGGGTCTGGTATAGTTTGGGGTCTGGTATAGATAGTGGCCTGGTGTAGTTAGTGATCTGGTATAGTTAGCGGCCTGGTATGGGTCTGGTATAGTTAGTGGATTGGTATATTTAGGATTCTAGTATAGTTAGCATTCTGGTGTAGTTAGGGTCTGGTATAGTTAGCTGTTTGCCATACTTAGGGTCTGGAATAGTTAGCAGTCTGGTATAGTTAGCGATCTGGTCTAGTTAGGGTCTGGTATAGTTAGGGTGCGGTATAGTTAGGGGTCTGGTATAGTTATTGGTCTGGTATAGTTAGGGGTCTGTTGTAGTTAGTGGTCTGGTATAGTTAGAGGTTTGGTATAGTTACTGGTCTGGTATAGTTAGGATTCTGGTATAGTTAGGGGTCTGATATAGTTAGGATTCAGGTGTAGTTAGGGGTCTGGTGTAGTCAGAGGTCTGGAGTAGTTAGGGGTCTGGTATAGTTAGGATATGGTATAGTTAGGATCCGGTATATTTAGGGCTTTGGTATAGTTCGGATTCTGGTGTACTTAGGGGTCTTATCTAGTTAGGGGTTTGGTATAGTTAGGGGAGTGGGATAGTTAGGGGAGTGGTATAGTTAGGATGCTGGTGTAGTTAGAGGTCTGGTGTAGTTAGCGGTCTGGTGTAGTTAGAGGTCTGGAGTAGTTAGGTGTCTGCTATAGTTAGGGTCTGGTATAGTTAGGATCCTGGTGTAGTTAGGGGTCTGGTATAGATAGGGGCCTTGTGTAGTTAGGGTCTGGTGTAGTTAGGGGCCTGGTGTAGTTAGGGTCTGGTTTAGTTAGGCGTCAGGTGTAGTTAGGGATCTGGTGTAGTTAGGGTTCTGGTGTAGTTAGAGGACGGGTATAGTTCGGGTTCTGGTGTAGTTAGGGGTCTGGTGTAGTTAGGGTTCTGGTATAGTTAGTTTTCTGGTGTAGTTAGGGTTCTGGTATGGTTAGGTTCTTGTATAGTTAGGGGTCTGGTGTAGTTAGGGGTCTGGTGTATTTAGTGGTCTGGTATTGTTAAGGGTCTGATATAGTTATGGATCTGGTATAGTTAGGGTTCTGGTATAGTTAGGGGTCTGGTATAGTTAGGGTCTGGTATAGTTAGCCTATGGTATATTTTGGGCAATGGTATAGATAGCGGTCTGGTATAGCTAGCGGTCTCGTATAGCTAGGGGTCTGGTATAGTTAGGGGTCTAGTATTGTTAGGGGTCTGGTATAGTTAGGGGGCTGGTGTAGTTAGGGGTCTGCTGTAGTTAGGGGTCTGGTATTGTTTGCGGTCTGGTATAGTTAGTGACCTTGTTTAGTTAGTGGTGTGGTATAGTTAGCGGTCTGGTATAGTTATAGTCTGGTATAGTTAGGGTTCTGATTTAGTTCGGGTCTGGTATAGTTAGTGGTCTGGTATAGTTAAGGTCTGGTATAGTTAGTGGTCTGGTATAGATAGGGGGTCTGGTATAGTTAGTGGTCTGGTATAGTTCGTGGTCTGGTATAGTTGGTTTCTGGTATAGTTAGGATTCTGTTGTAGTTAGGGGTCTGGTATAGTTCGGGCTCTGATATAGTTAGGGGTCTGCTGAAGTTAGGGGTCTGGTACTGTTTTGGGTATGGTGTAGTTAGTGGCCTCGTGTAGTTAGTGTTCTGGTATAGTTAGCGTTCTGGTATAGTTAGGATCTGGTATAGTTAGGGTCTGGTATAGTTAGGGGTCTTGTATAGTTAGTGGTCTGGTATGGTTAGGGGTCTGGTGTAGTTAGGGGTCTGGTATCGTTATTGGTCTGGTATAGTTAGGGATCTGGTATAGTTAGGGATCTGGTATAGTTAGGGATCTGGTATAGTAAGGGGTCTGGTATAGTTAGGGGCCTGGTGTAGTTCGTGGTTTGGTATAGTTAGCGGTCTGGTATAGTTAGGGTCTGGTATAGTTAGGGGTCTATTATTGTTAGGGGTCTGGTATAGTTAGGGGTCTGGTGTAGTTAGGGGTCTGGTGTAGTTTGGGGTCTGGTATAGATAGTGGCCTGATGTAGTTAGTGTTCTGGTATAGTTAGTTGTCTGTTATGGGTCTGGTATAGTTAGCGGACTGTTATATTTAGGATTCTAGAATAGATAGGATTCTGGTGTAGTTAGGGTCTGGTATCGTTAGTGGTCTGGTATAGTTAGGGGTCTGGTGTAGTTAGGGGTCTGGTATAGTTATTGGTCTGGTATAGTTAGGGATCTGGTATAGTTAGTGGTCTGATATAGTTAGGGATCTGGTATAGTTAGGGGTCTATTATTGTTAGGGGTCTGGTATAGTTAGGGGCCTGGTGTAGTTAGGGGTCTGGTATAGTTTGGGGTCTGGTATAGATAGTGGCCTGGTGTAGTTAGTGTTCTGGTATAGTTAGCGGTCTGGTATGGGTCTGTTATAGTTAGCGGACTGTTATATTTAGGATTCCAGTAAAGATAGGATTCTGGTGTAGTTACGGTCTGGTATAGTTAGCTCTCTGCCATAGTTAGGGTCTGGAATAGTTAGCAGCCTGGTATAGTTAGCGAACTGGTCTAGTTAGGGTCTGGTATAGTTCGGGTGTGGTATAGTTAGGGGTCTGGTATAGTTAGTGGTCTGGTATAGTGAGGGGTCTGTTGTAGTTAGTGGTCTGGTATAGTGAGGGGTTTGGTATAGTTAATGGTCTGGTATAGTTTGGATTCTGGTATGGTTAGGGGTCTAGTATAGTTAGGATTCAGGTGTAGTTAGGGGTCTGGTGTAGTCAGAGGTCTGGAGTAGTTAGGGGTCTGGTATAGTTAGGATATGGTATAGTTAAGATCCGGTATATTTAGGGCTTTGGTACAGTTAAGATTCTGGTGTACGTAGGGGTCTTATGTAGTCAGGGGTCTGGTATATTTAGTGGTCTGTTATAGATAGGGGGTCTGGTATAGTTCGTGGTCTGGTATATTTCGTGGTCTGGTAATAGTTGGGATTCTGGTATAGTTAGGATTCTGTTGTAGTTAGGGGTCTGGTATAGTTCGGGGTCTGATATAGTTAGGGGTCTGCTGAAGTTAGGGGACGGGTATTGTTTTGGGTCTGGTGTAGTTAGTGGCCTCGTGTAGTTAGTGTTCTGGTATTGTTAGCGTTCTGGTATTGTTAGCGTTCTGGTATAGTTAGGATCTGGTATAGTTAGGGTCTGGTATAGTTAGGGGTCTATAATTGTTAGGGGTCTGGTATAGTTAGGGGGCTGGTGTAGTTAGGGGTCTGGTATAGTTCGGGGTCTGATATAGTTAGGGGTCTGCTGAAGTTAGGGGACGGGTATTGTTTTGGGTCTGGTGTAGTTAGTGGCCTCGTGTAGTTAGTGTTCTGGTATTGTTAGCGTTCTGGTATAGTTAGGATCTGGTATAGTTAGGGTCTGGTATAGTTAGGGGTCTATAATTGTTAGGGGTCTGGTATAGTTAGGGGGCTGGTGTAGTTAGGGGTCTGGTATAGTTTGGGGTATGGAATAGATAGTGGCCTGGTGTAGTTAGTGATCTGGTATAGTTAGCAGTCTGGAATGGGTCTGGTATAGTTAGCGGACTGGTATATTTAGGATTCTAGTATAGTTAGCATTCTGGTGTAGTTAGGGTCTGGTATAGTTAGCTGTTTGCCATAGTTAGGGTCTGGAATAGTTAGCAGTCTGGTATAGTTAGCGATCTGGTCTAGTTAGGGTCTGATATAGTTAGGATGTGGTATAGATAGGGGTCTGGTATAGTTATTGGCCTGGTATAGTTAGGGGTCTGTTGTAGTTAGTGGTCTGGTATAGTTAGAGGTTTGGTATAGTTACTGGTCTGGTATAGTTAGGATTCTGGTATAGTTAGGGGTCTGGTATAGTTAGGATTCTGGTGTAGTTAGGGGTCTGGTGTAGTAAGAGGTTTGGAGTAATTAGGGGTCTGGTATAGTTAGGATATGGTATAGTTAGGATCCGGTATATTTAGGGCTTTGGTATAGTTCGGATTCTGGTGTACTTAGGGGTCTTATGTAGTTAGGGGTTTGGTATAGTTAGGGGAGTGGTATATTTAGGGGAGTGGTATAGTTAGGATGCTGGTGTAGTTAGAGGTCTGGTGTATTTAGCGGTCTGGTGTAGTTAGAAGTCTGGAGTAGTTAGGTGTCTGCTATAGTTAGGGTCTGGTATAGTTAGGATCCTGGTGTAGTTAGGGGTCTGCTGTAGTTAGGGTTCTGGTGTAGTTAGCGGTATGGTGTAGTTAGGGGTCTGGTAGTGTTAGGGTTCTGGTGTAGTTAGGGGTCTGGTATAGATAGGGGCCTGGTGTAGTTAGGGTCTGGTGTAGTTAGGGGTCAGGTGTAGTTAAGGAACTGGTGTAGTTAGGGTTCTGGTGTAGTTAGAGGTCGGGTATAGTTAGGGGTCTGGTATAGTTAGGGGGCTGGTGTAGTTAGGGGTCTGGTATAGTTAGGGGTCTGGTGTAGTTAGGGTCTGGTATAGTTAGGATTCTGGTGTAGTTAGGTGTCTGTTGTAGTTAGGGGACTGGTATAGTTAGGGTCTGGTATAGTTAGTGGTCTGGTATAGTTAGAGGTCTGGTATAGTTAGTGGTCTGTTGTAGTTAGGGTCTGGTATTGTTAGGGGTCTGGTATAGTTAGGGGTCTGGTATACTTAGGGGTCTGGTATAGTTAATGGTCTGGTATAGTTATGTGTCTGGTACATTTCGGGGTCTGGTCATAGTTAGGGGTCTGGTATAGTTAACGGTCTGGTATTTTTAGTGGTCTGGTACAGTTAGTGGTCTGGTATTGTTAGGATTCCAGTGTAGTTATGGATCAGGTGGAGTTAGGGGTCTGGAGTAGTTAGGGGTCTGGTATAGTTAGGGTCTGGTATAGTTAGGATCCGGTATAATTATGGGCTTGGTATAGTTAGGATTCTGGTGTAGTTAAGGGTCTGGTACAGTTAGGGGTCTGGTACAGTTAGGGATCTGGTATAGTTAGGTGTCTGGTGTAGTTCACGTCTGGTATAGTTAGGATTCTGGTGTAGTTAGGGGTCTGGTGTATTTAGGGGTCTGGTAGGTTTAGGGTTCTGGTGTAGTTAGGGGTCTGGTATAGTTTGGGGTCTGATGTAGTTAGGGTCTGGTGTAGTTAGGGAAATGGTGTAGTTAGGGTTCTGGTGTAGTTAGGGGTCAGATGTATTTAGGGGTCTGGTAGGGTTACGGTTCTGGTGTAGTTAGGGGTCTGGTATAGTAAGGGGTCTGGTATAGTTAGGATCTGGTTCAGTTAGGATTCTGCTATAGTTAGGGGTCAGGTGTAGTTAGGGGTTGGGTATAGTAAGTGGACTGGTATAGTTAGGATTCTGGTGTAGTTAAAAGTTTGGTATAGTTAGCGGTCTGGTGTATTTAGGGGTCTGGTATAGTTAGGGGTCTGGTATAGTTAGGATCCAGTATAGTTAGGGGTCTGGAATAGTTAGGGGTCTGGTACAGTTAGGGCTCTGGCATAGTTAGTAGTCTAGTATAGTTTTTTGTCTGATGTAGTTACGGGTCTGGTATAGTTAGGGGTCGGGTATAGTTAGGGGTCTGGTATAGTTAGGGTCTGGTTTGGTTAGGGGTCTGGCGTACTTAGGGGTCAGGTGTATTTAGGCTTCTGGTAGGGTTAGGGTTCTGGTGTAGTTAGGGGTCTGTTATAGTAAGGGGTCTGGTGTAGTTAGGATCTGGTGTAGTTAGGGTCTGATGTAGTTAGGGTCTGGTGTAATTAGCGTTCTGGTATAGTTAGGGGTCTGGTATAGTTAGGGTCCTGGTATAGTTAGCGTCTGATATAGTTAGGGCTCTGGTATAGTTAGGATCTGGTATAGTTAGGGTCTTGTATAGTTAGGGGTCTGGTATTGTTAGGGTCTTGTATTGTTAGTGGTTTGGAATAGTTAGGGCACTATAGAGTTAGCGGTCTGGTATAGTTAGTGGTCTGGTATAGCGAGGGGTCTGGTATAGTTAGGGGTCTTTTATTGTTAAGGGTCTGGTATAGTTAAGGGACTATTATTGTTAGGGGTCTGGTATAGTTAGGGGTCTGTTGTAGTTAGGGTTCTGATGTAGTTAGGGGTCTGGTACTGTTAGTGGCCTGGTGTAGTTAGTGGTCTGGTATAGTTAGCGGTCTGGTATAGATAGGGTCTGGTATAGTTAGGGGTCTATTATTGTTAGGGGTCTGGTATAGTTAGGGGGCTGGTGTAGTTAGGGGTCTGGTATAGTTGGGGTCTGGTATAGATAGTGGCCTGGTGTAGTTAGTGATCTGGTATAGTTAGCGGTCTGGTATGGGTCTGGTATAGTTAGTGGACTGGTATATTTAGGATTCTAGTATAGTTAGCATTCTGGTGTAGTTAGGGTCTGGTATAGTTAGCTGTTTGCCATAGTTAGGGTCTGGAATAGTTAGCAGTCTGGTATAGTTAGCGATCTGGTCTAGTTAGGGTCTGATATAGTTAGGATGTGGTATAGTTAGGGGTCTGGTATAGTTATTGGCCTGGTATAGTTAGGGGTCTGTTGTAGTTAGTGGTCTGGTATAGTTAGAGGTTTGGTATAGTTACTGGTCTGGTATAGTTAGGATTCTGGTATAGTTAGGGGTCTGGTATAGTTAGGATTCTGGTGTAGTTAGGGGTCTGGTGTAGTCAGAGGTTTGGAGTAGTTAGGGGTCTGGTATAGTTAGGATATGGTATAGTTAGGATCCGGTATATTTAGGGCTTTGGTATAGTTCGGATTCTGGTGTACTTAGGGGTCTTATGTAGTTAGGGGTTTGGTATAGTTAGGGGAGTGGTATAGTTAGGGGAGTGGTATAGTTAGGATGCTGGTGTAGTTAGAGGTCTGGTGTAGTTAGCGGTCTGGTGTAGTTAGAGGTCTGGAATAGTTAGGTGTCTGCTATAGTTAGGGTCTGGTATAGTTAGGATCCTGGTGTAGTTAGGGGTCTGGTGTAGTTAGCGGTATGGTGTAGTTAGGGGTCTGATAGGGTTAGGGTTCTGGTGTAGTTAGGGGTCTGGTATAGATAGGGGCCTGCTGTAGTTAGGGTCTGGTGTAGTTAGGGGTCAGGTATAGTTAGGGAACTGGTGTAGTTAGGGTTCTGGTGTAGTTAGAGGTCGGGTATCGTTAGGGGTCTGGTATAGTTAGGGGGCTGGTGTAGTTAGGGGTCTGGTATAGTTTGGGGACTGGTATAGATAGTGTCCTGGTGTAGTTAGTGATCTGGTATAGTTAGCGGTCTGGTATGGGTCTGGTATAGTTAGTGGACTGGTATATTTAGGATTCTAGTATAGTTAGCATTCTGGTGTAGTTAGGGTCTGGTATAGTTAGCTGTTTGCCATAGTTAGGGTCTGGAATAGTTAGCAGTCTGGTATAGTTAGCGATCTGGTCTAGTTAGGGTCTGATATAGTTAGGATGTGGTATAGTTAGGGGTCTGGTATAGTTATTGGCCTGGTATAGTTAGGGGTCTGTTGTAGTTAGTGGTCTGGTATAGTTAGAGGTTTGGTATAGTTACTGGTCTGGTATAGTTAGGATTCTGGTATAGTTAGGGGTCTGGTATAGTTAGGATTCTGGTGTAGTTAGGGGTCTGGTGTAGTCAGAGGTTTGGAGTAGTTAGGGGTCTGGTATAGTTAGGATATGGTATAGTTAGGATCCGGTATATTTAGGGCTTTGGTATAGTTCGGATTCTGGTGTACTTAGGGGTCTTATGTAGTTAGGGGTTTGGTATAGTTAGGGGAGTGGTATAGTTAGGGGAGTGGTATAGTTAGGATGCTGGTGTAGTTAGAGGTCTGGTGTAGTTAGCGGTCTGGTGTAGTTAGAGGTCTGGAATAGTTAGGTGTCTGCTATAGTTAGGGTCTGGTATAGTTAGGATCCTGGTGTAGTTAGGGGTCTGGTGTAGTTAGGATTCTGGTGTAGTTAGCGGTATGGTGTAGTTAGGGGTCTGGTAGGGTTAGGGTTCTGGTGTAGTTAGGGGTCTGGTATAGATAGGGGCCTGGTGTAGTTAGGGTCTGGTGTAGTTAGTGGTCAGGTATAGTTAGGGAACTGGTGTAGTTAGGGTTCTGGTGTAGTTAGAGGTCGGGTATCGTTAGGGGTCTGGTATAGTTAGGGGGCTGGTGTAGTTAGGGGTCTGGTATAGTTTGGGGACTGGTATAGATAGTGTCCTGGTGTAGTTAGTGATCTGGTATAGTTAGCGGTCTGGTATGGGTCTGGTATAGTTAGTGGACTGGTATATTTAGGATTCTAGTATAGTTAGCATTCTGGTGTAGTTAGGGTCTGGTACAGTTAGCTGTTTGCCATAGTTAGGGTCTGGAATAGTTAGCAGTCTGGTATAGTTAGCGATCTGGTCTAGTTAGGGTCTGATATAGTTAGGATGTGGTATAGTTAGGGGTCTGGTATAGTTATTGGCCTGGTATAGTTAGGGGTCTGTTGTAGTTAGTGGTCTGGTATAGTTAGAGGTTTGGTATAGTTACTGGTCTGGTATAGTTAGGATTCTGGTATAGTTAGGGGTCTGGTATAGTTAGGATTCTGGTGTAGTTAGGGGTCTGGTGTAGTCAGAGGTTTGGAGTAGTTAGGGGTCTGGTATAGTTAGGATATGGTATAGTTAGGATCCGGTATATTTAGGGCTTTGGTATAGTTCGGATTCTGGTGTACTTAGGGGTCTTATGTAGTTAGGGGTTTGGTATAGTTAGGGGAGCGGTATAGTTAGGGGAGTGGTATAGTTAGGATGCTGGTGTAGTTAGAGGTCTGGTGTAGTTAGCGGTCTGGTGTAGTTAGAGGTCTGGAATAGTTAGGTGTCTGCTATAGTTAGGGTCTGGTATAGTTAGGATCCTGGTGTAGTTAGGGGTCTGGTGTAGTTAGGGTTCTGGTGTAGTTAGCGGTATGGTGTAGTTAGGGGTCTGGTAGGGTTAGGGTTCTGGTGTAGTTAGGGGTCTGGTATAGATAGGGGCCTGGTGTAGTTAGGGTCTGGTGTAGTTAGGGGTCAGGTATAGTTAGGGAACTGGTGTAGTTAGGGTTCTGGTGTAGTTAGAGGTCGGGTATCGTTAGGGGTCTGGTATAGTTAGGGGGCTGGTGTAGTTAGGGGTCTGGTATAGTTTGGGGACTGGTATAGATAGTGTCCTGGTGTAGTTAGTGATCTGGTATAGTTAGCGGTCTGGTATGGGTCTGGTATAGTTAGTGGACTGGTATATTTAGGATTCTAGTATAGTTAGCATTCTGGTGTAGTTAGGGTCTGGTATAGTTAGCTGTTTGCCATAGTTAGGTTCTGGAATAGTTAGCAGTCTGGTATAGTCAGCGATCTGGTCTAGTTAGGGTCTGATATAGTTAGGATGTGGTATAGTTAGGGGTCTGGTATAGATATTGGCCTGGTATAGTTAGGGGTCTGTTGTAGTTAGTGGTCTGGTATAGTTAGAGGTTTGGTATAGTTACAGGTCTGGTATAGTTAGGATTCTGGTATAGTTAGGGGTCTGGTATAGTTAGGATTCTGGTGTAGTTAGAGGTCTGATGTAGTCAGAGGTCTGGCGTAGTTAGGGGTCTGGTATAGTTAGGATATGGTATAGTTAGGATCCGGTATATTTAGGGCTTTGGTATAGTTGGATTCTGGTGTACTTAGGGGTCTTATGTAGTTAGGGGTTTGGTATAGTTAGGGGAGTGGTATAGTTAGGGGAGTGGTATAGTTAGGATGCTGGTGTAGTTAGAGGTCTGGTGTATTTAGCGGTCTGGTGTAGTTAGAAGTCTGGAGTAGTTAGGTGTCTGCTATAGTTAGGGTCTGGTATAGTTAGGATCCTGGTGTAGTTAGGGGTCTGGTGTAGTTAGGGTTCTGGTGTAGTTAGCGGTATGGTGTAGTTAGGGGTCTGGTAGGGTTAGGGTTCTGGTGTCGTTAGGGGTCTGGTATAGATAGGGGCCTGGTGTAGTTAGGGTCTGGTGTAGTTAGTGATCAGGTGTAGTTAGGGAAATGGTGTAGTTAGGGTTCTGGTGTAGTTAGAGGTCGGGTATAGTTAGGGGTCTGGTGTAGTTAGGGGGCTGGTGTAGTTAGGGGTCTGGTATAGTTTGGGGACTGGTATAGATAGTGTCCTGGTGTAGTTAGTGATCTGGTATAGTTAGCGGTCTGGTATGGGTCTGGTATAGTTAGTGGACTGGTATATTTAGGATTCTAGTATAGTTAGCATTCTGGTGTAGTTAGGGTCTGGTACAGTTAGCTGTTTGCCATAGTTAGGGTCTGGAATAGTTAGCAGTCTGGTATAGTTAGCGATCTGGTCTAGTTAGGGTCTGATATAGTTAGGATGTGGTATAGTTAGGGGTCTGGTATAGTTATTGGCCTGGTATAGTTAGGGGTCTGTTGTAGTTAGTGGTCTGGTATAGTTAGAGGTTTGGTATAGTTACTGGTCTGGTATAGTTAGGATTCTGGTATAGTTAGGGGTCTGGTATAGTTAGGATTCTGGTGTAGTTAGGGGTCTGGTGTAGTCAGAGGTTTGGAGTAGTTAGGGGTCTGGTATAGTTAGGATATGGTATAGTTAGGATCCGGTATATTTAGGGCTTTGGTATAGTTCGGATTCTGGTGTACTTAGGGGTCTTATGTAGTTAGGGGTTTGGTATAGTTAGGGGAGTGGTATAGTTAGGGGAGTGGTATAGTTAGGATGCTGGTGTAGTTAGAGGTCTGGTGTAGTTAGCGATCTGGTGTAGTTAGAGGTCTGGAATAGTTAGGTGTCTGCTATAGTTAGGGTCTGGTATAGTTAGGATCCTGGTGTAGTTAGGGGTCTGGTGTAGTTAGGGTTCTGGTGTAGTTAGCGGTATGGTGTAGTTAGGGGTCTGGTAGGGTTAGGGTTCTGGTGTAGTTAGGGGTCTGGTATAGATAGGGGCCTGGTGTAGTTAGGGTCTGGTGTAGTTAGGGGTCAGGTATAGTTAGGGAACTGGTGTAGTTAGGGTTCTGGTGTAGTTAGAGGTCGGGTATCGTTAGGGGTCTGGTATAGTTAGGGGGCTGGTGTAGTTAGGGGTCTGGTATAGTTTGGGGACTGGTATAGATAGTGTCCTGGTGTAGTTAGTGATCTGGTATAGTTAGCGGTCTGGTATGGGTCTGGTATAGTTAGTGGACTGGTATATTTAGGATTCTAGTATAGTTCGCATTCTGGTGTAGTTAGGGTCTGGTATAGTTAGCTGTTTGCCATAGTTAGGTTCTGGAATAGTTAGCAGTCTGGTATAGTCAGCGATCTGGTCTAGTTAGGTTCTGATATAGTTAGGATGTGGTATAGTTAGGGGTCTGGTATAGATATTGGCCTGGTATAGTTAGGGGTCTGTTGTAGTTAGTGGTCTGGTATAGTTAGAGGTTTGGTATAGTTACAGGTCTGGTATAGTTAGGATTCTGGTATAGTTAGGGGTCTGGTATAGTTAGGATTCTGGTGCAGTTAGAGGTCTGATGTAGTCAGAGGTCTGGCGTAGTTAGGGGTCTGGTATAGTTAGGATATGGTATAGTTAGGATCCGGTATATTTAGGGCTTTGGTATAGTTGGATTCTGGTGTACTTAGGGGTCTTATGTAGTTAGGGGTTTGGTATAGTTAGGGGAGTGGTATAGTTAGGGGAGTGGTATAGTTAGGATGCTGGTGTAGTTAGAGGTCTGGTGTATTTAGCGGTCTGGTGTAGTTAGAAGTCTGGAGTAGTTAGGTGTCTGCTATAGTTAGGGTCTGGTATAGTTAGGATCCTGGTGTAGTTAGGGGTCTGGTGTAGTTAGGGTTCTGGTGTAGTTAGCGGTATGGTGTAGTTAGGGGTCTGGTAGGGTTAGGGTTCTGGTGTCGTTAGGGGTCTGGTATAGATAGGGGCCTGGTGTAGTTAGGGTCTGGTGTAGTTAGTGATCAGGTGTAGTTAGGGAACTGGTGTAATTAAGGTTCTGGTGTAGTTAGAGGTCGGGTATAGTTAGGGGTCTGGTGTAGTTAGGGGGCTGGTGTAGTTAGGGGTCTGGTATAGTTTGGGGACTGGTATAGATAGTGTCCTGGTGTAGTTAGTGATCTGGTATAGTTAGCGGTCTGGTATGGGTCTGGTATAGTTAGTGGACTGGTATATTTAGGATTCTAGTATAGTTAGCATTCTGGTGTAGTTAGGGTCTGGTATAGTTAGCTGTTTGCCATAGTTAGGGTCTGGAATAGTTAGCAGTCTGGTATAGTCAGCGATCTGGTCTAGTTAGGGTCTGATATAGTTAGGTTGTGGTATAGTTAGGGGTCTGGTATAGATATTGGCCTGGTATAGTTAGGGGTCTGTTGTGGTTAGTGGTCTGGTATAGTTAGACGTTTGGTATAGTTACTGGTCTGGTATAGTTAGGATTCTGGTATAGTTAGGGGTCTGGTATAGTTAGGATTCTGGTGTAGTTAGAGGTCTGATGTAGTCAGAGGTCTGGAGTAGTTAGGGGTCTGGTATAGTTAGGATATGGTATAGTTAGGATCCGGTATATTTAGGGCTTTGGTATAGTTGGATTCTGGTGTACTTAGGGGTCTTATGTAGTTAGGGGTTTGGTATAGTTAGGGGAGTGGTATAGTTAGGGGAGTGGTATAGTTAGGATGCTGCTGTAGTTAGAGGTCTGGTGTATTTAGCGGTCTGGTGTAGTTAGAAGTCTGGAGTAGTTAGGTGTTTGCTATAGTTAGGGTCTGGTATAGTTAGGATCCTGGTGTAGTTAGGGGTCTGGTGTAGTTAGGGTTCTGGTGTAGTTAGCGGTATGGTGTAGTTAGGGGTCTGGTAGGGTTAGGGTTCTGGTGTAGTTAGGGGTCTGGTATAGATAGGGGCCTGGTGTAGTTAGGGTCTGGTGTAGTTAGGGGCCTGGTGTAGTTAGGGTCTGGTGTAGTTCGGGGCCTGGTGTAGTTAGGGTCTGGTTTAGTTAGGCGTCAGGTGTAGTTAGGGGTCTGGTGTAGTTAGGAATCTGGTGTATTTAGAGGTCGGGTATAGTTAGGGTTCTGTTGTAGTTAGGGGTCTGGTGTAGTTAGGGTTCTGGTATAGTTAGTTTTCTGGTGTAGTTAGGGTGCTGGTATGGTTAGGTTCTTGTATAGTTAGGGGTCTGGTGTAGTTAGGGGTCTGTTGTATTTAGTGGTCTGGTAATGTTAAGGGTCTGATATAGTTATGGATCTGGTATAGTTAGGGATCTGGTATAGTTAGGGGTCTGGTATAGTTAGGTGTCTGGTGTATTTAGGGTCTGGTATAGTTAGGGGTCTGGTATAGTTAGGGTCTGGTATAGTTAGCCTATGGTATATTTTGTGCAATGGTATAGATAGCGGTCTGGTATAGCTAGGGGTCTCGTATAGCTAGGGGTCTGGTATAGTTAGGGGTCTAGTATTGTTAGGGGTCTGGTATAGTTAGGGGGCTGGTGTAGTTAGGGGTCTGCTGTAGTTAGGGGTCTGGTATTGTTTGCGGTCTGGTATAGTTAGTGACCTTGTTTAGTTAGTGGTGTGGTATAGTTAGCGGTCTGGTATAGTTATGGTCTGGTATAGTTAGCGTTCTGATTTAGTTCGGGTCTGGTATAGTTAGTGGTCTGGTATAGTTAAGGTCTGGTATAGTTAGTGGTCTGGTATAGATAGGGCGTCTGGTATAGTTAGTGGTCTGGTATAGTTCGTGGTCTGGTATAGTTGGTTTCTGGTATAGTTAGGATTCTGTTGTAGTTAGGGGTCTGGTATAGTTCGGGCTCTGATATAGTTAGGGGTCTGCTGAAGTTAGGGGTCTGGTACTGTTTTGGGTATGGTGTAGTTAGTGGCCTCGTGTAGTTAGTGTTCTGGTATAGTTAGCGTTCTGGTATAGTTAGGATCTGGTATAGTTAGGGTCTGGTATAGTTAGGGGTCTTGTATAGTTAGTGGTCTGGTATGGTTAGGGGTCTGGTGTAGTTAGGGGTCTGGTATCGTTATTGGTCTGGTATAGTTAGGGATCTGGTATAGTTAGGGATCTGGTATAGTTAGGGATCTGGTATAGTAAGGGGTCTGGTATAGTTAGGGGCCTGGTGTAGTTCGTGGTTTGGTATAGTTAGCGGTCTGGTATAGTTAGGGTCTGGTATAGTTAGGGGTCTATTATTGTTAGGGGTCTGGTATAGTTAGGGGTCTGGTGTAGTTAGGGGTCTGGTGTAGTTTGGGGTCTGGTATAGATAGTGGCCTGATGTAGTTAGTGTTCTGGTATAGTTAGTTGTCTGTTATGGGTCTGGTATAGTTAGCGGACTGTTATATTTAGGATTCTAGAATAGATAGGATTCTGGTGTAGTTAGGGTCTGGTATCGTTAGTGGTCTGGTATAGTTAGGGGTCTGGTGTAGTTAGGGGTCTGGTATAGTTATTGGTCTGGTATAGTTAGGGATCTGGTATAGTTAGTGGTCTGATATAGTTAGGGATCTGGTATAGTTAGGGGTCTATTATTGTTAGGGGTCTGGTATAGTTAGGGGCCTGGTGTAGTTAGGGGTCTGGTATAGTTTGGGGTCTGGTATAGATAGTGGCCTGGTGTAGTTAGTGTTCTGGTATAGTTAGCGGTCTGGTATGGGTCTGTTATAGTTAGCGGACTGTTATATTTAGGATTCCAGTAAAGATAGGATTCTGGTGTAGTTACGGTCTGGTATAGTTAGCTCTCTGCCATAGTTAGGGTCTGGAATAGTTAGCAGCCTGGTATAGTTAGCGAACTGGTCTAGTTAGGGTCTGGTATAGTTCGGGTGTGGTATAGTTAGGGGTCTGGTATAGTTAGTGGTCTGGTATAGTGAGGGGTCTGTTGTAGTTAGTGGTCTGGTATAGTGAGGGGTTTGGTATAGTTAATGGTCTGGTATAGTTTGGATTCTGGTATGGTTAGGGGTCTAGTATAGTTAGGATTCTGGTGTAGGTAGGGGTCTGGTGTAGTCAGAGGTCTGGAGTAGTTAGGGGTCTGGTATAGTTAGGATATGGTATAGTTAGGATCCGGTATATTTAGGGCTTTGGTACAGTTAAGATTCTGGTGTACTTAGAGGTCTTATGTAGTCAGGGGTCTGGTATATTTAGTGGTCTGTTATAGATAGGGGGTCTGGTATAGTTCGTGGTCTGGTATATTTCGTGGTCTGGTATAGTTGGGATTCTGGTATAGTTAGGATTCTGTTGTAGTTAGGGATCTGGTATAGTTCGGGGTCTGATATAGTTAGGGGTCTGCTGAAGTTAGGGGACGGGTATTGTTTTAGGTCTGGTGTAGTTAGTGGCCTCGTGTAGTTAGTGTTCTGGTATTGTTAGCGTTCTGGTATAGTTAGGATCTGGTATAGTTAGGGTCTGGTATAGTTAGGGGTCTATAATTGTTAGGGGTCTGGTATAGTTAGGGGGCTGGTATAGTTAGGGGTCTGGTATAGTTTGGGGTATGGAATAGATAGTGGCCTGGTGTAGTTAGTGATCTGGTATAGTTAGCAGTCTGGAATGGGTCTGGTATAGTTAGCGGACTGGTATATTTAGGATTCTAGTATAGTTAGCATTCTGGTGTAGTTAGGGTCTGGTATAGTTAGCTGTCTGCCATAGTTAGGGTCTGGTATAGTTAGGGTGTGGTATAGTTAGGGGTCTGGTATAGTTATTGGTCTGGTATAGTTAGTGGTCTGTTGTAGTTAGTGGTCTGTTATAGTGAGGGGTTTGGTATAGTTACTGGTCTGGTATAGTTAGGATTCTGGTATAGTTAGGGGTCTGGTATAGTTAGGATTCTGGTGCAGTTAGGGGTCTGGTGTAGTCAGAGATCTGGAGTAGTTAGGGGTCTGGTATAGTTAGGATATGGTATAGTTAGGATCCGGTATATTTAGGGCTTTGGTATAGTTAGGATTCTGGTGTACTTAGGGGTCTTATGTAGTTAGGGGTTTGGTATAGTTAGGGAATGGGTATAGTTAGGGGAGTGGTATTTTTAGGATGCTGGTGTAGTTAGAGGTCTGGTGTAGTAAGGGGTCTTGTATAGTTAGGTTTCTGGTGTATTTAGTGGTCTGGTTTAGTTAGGGGTCTGGTATAGTTAGGGGTCTGGTATATTTAGGGTCTGGTATAGTTAGGGGTCTGGTATAGTTAGGGTCTGGTATTGTTAGCATCTGGTATAGCTTGGGCAATGGTATAGATAGCTGTCTGGTATAGCTAGGGGTCTCGTATAGCTAGGGGTCTGGTATAGTTAGGGGTCTATTATTGTTAAGGGTCTGGTACAGTTAGGGTCTATTATTGTTAGGGGTCTGGTATAGTTTGGGGTATGGAATAGATAGTGGCCTGGTGTAGTTAGTGATCTGGTATAGTTAGCAGTCTAGAATGGGTCTGGTATAGTTAGCGGACTGGTATATTTAGGATTCTAGTATAGTTAGCATTCTGGTGTAGTTAGGGTCTGGTATAGTTAGCTGTCTGCCATAGTTAGGGTCTGGAATAGTTAGCAGTCTGGTATAGTTAGCGATCTGGTCTAGTTAGGGTTCTGGTATAGTTAGTGGTCTGGTATAGTTAGGGTTCTGGTATAGTTAGGATTCTGGTGTAGTTAGGGGTCTGGTGTAGTCAGAGGTCTGGAGTAGTTGGGGGTCTGGTATAGTTAGGGTCTGGTAAAGTTAGGATCCGGTATAGTTAGGGATTTGTTATAGTTAGGATTCTGGTGTACTTAGGGGTCTGGTATAGTTAGGGGAGTGGTATAGTTAGGATTCTGGTGTAGTTAGAGGCCTGGTGTAGTTAGAGGTCTGGAGTAGTTAGGGGTCTGGTGTAGTTAGTGGTATGGTGTAGTTAGGGGTCTGGTATAGTTAGGGGTCTGGTATAGTTAGGATTCTGGTGTAGTTAGGGGTCTGGTGTATTTAGGGGTCTGGTAGGGTTAGGGTTCTTGTGTAGTTAGGGTTCTGGTATAGTTAGGGGTCTGGTGTAGTTAGGGTCTGGTATAGTTAGGGGTCAGGTGTAGTTAGGGGTCTGGTGTATTTAGGGGTCTGGTGTAGTTAGGGGTCTGGTGTAGTTAGTGGTATGGTGTAGTTAGGGGTCTGGTATAGTTAGGGGTCTGGTACAGTTAGGATTCTGGTGTAGTTAGGGGTCTGGTGTATTTAGGGGTCTGGTAGGGTTAGGGTTCTGGTTTAGTTAGGGTTCTGGTATAGTTAGGGGCCTGGTGTAGTTAGGGTCTGGTATAGTTAGGGGTCTGGTGTAGTTAGGCGTCTGGTGTAGTTAGGGTTCTGGTATAGTTAGTGTTCTGGTGTAGTTAGGGATTTGGTGTAGTTAGGGGTCTGCTGCAGTTAGGGTTCTGGTGTAGTTAGGGGTCGGGTATAGTTAGGGGTCGGGTATAGTTAGGGGTCTGGTGTAGTTAGGGGTCCTGTGTACTTGGGATTCTGGTGTAGTTAGTGGTCTTGTGTAGTCAGAGGTCTGGAGTAGTTTGTGGTCTGGTATAGTTAGTATCCGGTATATTTAGGGGCTTGGTATAGTTAGGATTCTGGTGTAGTTCGGCATCTGGTATAGTTAGGCTTCTGGTATAGTTAGGATTCTGGTGTAGTTAGGGGTGTGGTGTATTTAGGGGAATGGTAGGGTTGGGTTCTGGTGTAGTTAGGGGTCTGGTGTAGTTAGGGTCTGGAAGGTTTGGGGGTCTGGTGTAGATAGGTGTCTGTTATAATTTGGGGTCTGGTGTAGTTAGTGTCTGGTGTTGTTAGGGGTCTGGTGTATTTAGGGGACTGGACGGGTTAGGGTTCTGGAGTAGTTAGGGGGTCAGCTATATTTAGGGGTCTGGTAGGGTTTGGGTTCTGGTGTATTTAGGGGTCTGGTATAGTTTGGGGTCTGGTATAGTTAGCGGTCTGGTATAGTTAGGGGTCTGGTGTAGTTAGGATCTGGTGTAGTTAGGGTCTGGTGTAGTTAGGGGTCTGGTGTAGTTAGGGTTCTGGTGTAGTTAAAGGTCTGGTATAGTAAGGTTTTTGGTGTAGTTAGGGTTCTGGTATGGTTAGGGTCTTGTATAGTTAGGTGTCTGGTATAGTTAGGGGTCTGCTGTATTTATGGGTCTGGTATAGTTAGGGGTCTGATATAGTTAGGGGTCTGGTATAGTTAGGGGTCTGGTGTAATTAGGGTTCTGGTGTATTTAGGGATCTGGTATAGTTAGCGTCTGGTATAGTTAGGGCTCTGGTATAGTTAGGGTCTAGTGCAGTTAAGGTCTGGTATAGTTAGGGCTCTGGTATTGTTAGGGTCTGGTATAGTTAGGGTCTGGTATAGTTAGGGGTCTATTATTGTTAGGGGTCTCGTAAAGTTAGGGGGCTGGTGTAGTTAGTGGTCTGGTAGAGTTTGGGGTCTGGTATAGATAGTGGCCTGGTGTAGTTAGTGATCTGGTATAGTTAGCGGTCTGGTATGGGTCTGGTATAGTTAGTGGACTGGTATATTTAGGATTCTAGTATAGTTAGCATTCTGGTGTAGTTAGGGTCTGGTATAGTGAGCTGTCTGCCATAGTTAGGGTCTGGAATAGTTAGCAGACTGGTATAATTAGCGATCTGGTCTAGTTAGGGTCTGGTATAGTTAGGGTGTGGTATAGTTAGGGGTCTGGTATAGTTAGGGGTTTGTTAGAGTTAGCGTCTGGTATCGTTAGGGGTCTGGTATTGTTAGGGTCCTGTGTTGTTAGTGGTCTGGTATAGTTAGTGCACTGGTATAGTTAGGGCTCTGGTATATTTAGGGGTCTGGTGTAGATAGGGTTCTGGTATAGTTAGGGGTCTATTATTGTTAGGGGTCGGGTATAGTTAGGGGGTTGGTGTAGTTAGGGGTCTGGTGTAGTTTGGGGTATGGTATAGTTAGTGGCCTGGTGTAGTTAGTGGTCTGGTATAGTTAGGATTCTGGTGTAGTTAGGGGTCTGGTGTAGTCAGAGGTCTGGAGTAGTTGGGGGTCTGGTATAGTTAGGGTCTGGTAAAGTTAGGATCCGGTATAGTTAGGGGTTTGTTATAGTTAGGATTCTGGTGTACTTAGGGGTCTGGTATAGTTAGGGGAGTGGTATAGTTAGGATTCTGGTGTAGTTAGAGGCCTGGTGTAGTTAGGATCTGGTGTAGTTAGGGTCTGGTGTAGTTAGGGGTCTGGTGTAGTTAGGGTTCTGGTGTAGTTAAAGGTCTGGTATAGTAAGGTTTTTGGTGTAGTTAGGGTTCTGGTATGGTTAGGGTCTTGTATAGTTAGGTGTCTGGTATAGTTAGGGGTCTGCTGTATTTATGGGTCTGGTATAGTTAGGGGTCTGATATAGTTAGGGGTCTGGTATAGTTAGGGGTCTGGTATAGTTAGGGGTCTGGTGTAATTAGGGTTCTGGTATATTTAGGGATCTGGTATAGTTAGCGTCTGGTATAGTTAGGGCTCTAGTATAGTTAGGGTCTAGTGCATTTAAGGTCTGGTATAGTTAGGGCTCTAGTATTGTTAGGGTCTGGTATATTTAGCGTCTGGTATAGTTAGGGGTCTGGTGTAGTTAGGATTCTGGTGTAGTTATGGGTCTGGTGTAGTCAGTGGTCTGGAGTAGTTTGGGGTCTGCTATAGTTAGGGTCTGTTATAGTTAGGATCCGGTATAGTTAGGGGTCTGGTATCGTTAGGATTCTGGTGTACTTAGGGGTCTGGTGTACTTAACGATCTGGTGTAGTTAGGGGTCTGGTATAGTTAGGATCTGGTATAGTTAGCGTCCGGTATAGTTTGGGCAATGGTATAGATAGCGGTCTGGTATAGCTAGGGGTCTCGTATAGCTAGGGGTCTGGTATAGTTAGGGGTCTATTATTGTTGCGGGTCTGGTACAGCTAGGGGTCTATTATTGTTAGGGGTCTGGTATAGTTAGGGGGCTGGTGTAGTTAGGGGTCTGGTGTAGTTAGGGGTCTGGTTTTTTTGTGGTCTGGTATAGTTAGTGGCCTGGTTTAGTTAGTGGTCTGGTATAGTTAGCAGTCTGGTATAGTTATGGTCTGGTATAGTTAGCGGGCTGGTATAGTTCGGGTCTGGTATAGTTAGTGGTCTGGTATAGTTAAGGTCTGGTATAGCTAGTGGTTTGGTATAGATAGGGGGTCTGGTATAGTTAGTGGTCTGGTATAGTTCGTGGTCTGGTATAGTTGGGATTCTGGTAGAGTTAGGATTCTGTTGTAGTTAGGGGTCTGGTATAGTTCGGGGTCTGATATAGTTAGGGGTCTGCTGAAGTTAGGGGTCGGGTATTGTTTTGGGTGTGGTGTAGTTAGTGGCCGCATGTAGTTAGTGTTCTGGTATAGTTAGCGTTCTGTTATAGTTAGGATCTGGTATAGTTAGGGTCTGGTATTGTTAGGGGCCTGGTATAGTTAGTGGTCTGGTATAGTTAGGGGTCTGGTGTAGTTAGGGGTCTGGTATAGTTAGGGGTCTGGTGTAGTTAGGGGTCTGGTATAGTTAGTGGCCTGGTGTAGTTAGTGGTCTGGTATAGTTAGCAGTCTGGTATAGTTAGGGTCTGGTATAGTTAGGGTCTGGTATAGTTAGGGGTCTATTATTGTTAGGGGTCTCGTAAAGTTAGGGGGCTGGTGTAGTTAGGGGTCTGGTAGAGTTTGGGGTCTGGTATAGATAGTGGCCTGGTGTAGTTAGTGTTCTGGTATAGGTAGCGGTCTGGTATGGGTCTGGTATAGTTAGTGGACTGGTATATTTAGGATTCTAGTATAGTTAGCATTCTGGTGTAGTTAGGGTCTGGTATAGTGAGCTGTCTGCCATAGTTAGGGTCTGGAATAGTTAGCAGACTGGTATAATTAGCGATCTGGTCTAGTTAGGGTCTGGTATAGTTAGGGTGTGGTATAGTTAGGGGTCTGGTATAGTTAGGGGTTTGTTAGAGTTAGCGTCTGGTATCGTTAGGGGTCTGGTATTGTTAGGGTCCTGTGTCGTTAGTGGTCTGGTATAGTTAGTGCACTGGTATAGTTAGGGCTCTGGTATATTTAGGGGTCTGGTGTAGATAGGGTTCTGGTATAGTTAGGGGTCTATTATTGTTAGGGGTCGGGTATAGTTAGGGGGTTGGTGTAGTTAGGGGTCTGGTGTAGTTTGGGGTATGGTATAGTTAGTGGCCTGGTGTAGTTAGTGGTCTGGTATAGTTAGCGGTCTGGTAAAGTTAGGGTCTGGTATAGTTAGGGGTCTATTATTGTTAGTGATCTGGTATAGTTAGGGGGCTGGTGTAGTTAGGGTGCTGGTGTAGTTAGTGGTCTGGTGTGGTTAGGGGTCTGTTATCTTTAGGGGTCTGGTATAGTTAGGATTCTGGTGTAGTTAGGGGTCTGTTATAGTTAGTGGTCTGGTATATTTAATGGTCTGGTGTAGTTAGGGGTCTGGTGTATTTAGATGTCTGGTAGGGTTAGGGGTCTGGTATAGTTAGGGGTCTGGTGTCGTTACAGTTCTGGTGTAGTTAGGTTTCTGGTGTAGTAAGGGGTCTGGTGTAGTTAGTTTTCTGGTGTACTTAGGATCCTTGCATGGTTAGGTTCTTGTATAGTTAGGTGTCTGGTGTAGTTAGGGTTCTGGTATGGTTAGGTTCTTGTATAGTTAGGTGTCTGTTGTAGTTAGGGTTCTGGCATATTTAGGTGTCTGGTATAGTTTAGTGTCTGATATAGTTAGGGGTCTGGTATAGTTAGGGTTCTGGTATAGTTAGGGGTCTGGTGTAGTTAGGGGTCTGGTATAGTTAAAGTTCTGGTTTGTTTATGGATCTGGTTTAGTTAGGTGTCTGGTATAGTTAGGGTCTGGTATAGTTGGGCTCTGGTATAGTTAGGGTCTGGTATAGTTAGGGTCTGTTATAGTTAGGGGTCTGGTATAGTTAGCGTCTGGTATAGTTAGCGTCTGGTATAGTTAGAGGTCTGGTATTGTTAGGGTCCTGTGTCGTTAGTGGTCTGGTATAGTTAGGGCACTGGTATAGTTAGGGGTCTGGTGTAGTTAGGGGTCTGGTATAGTTAGGGGTCTATTATTGTTAAGGGTTTGGTATAGTTAGGGGGCTGGTGTAGTTAGGGGTCTGGTGTATTTTGGGGTCTGGTATAGTTAGTGGCCTGGTGTACTTAGTGGTCTGGTATAGTTAGCGATCTGGTATAGTTAGGGTCTGGTATAGTTAGGGCTCTATTATTGTTAGGGGTCTGGTATAGTTAGGGGGCTGGTGTAGATAGGGGTCTGGTATAGATTGGGGTCTGGTATCGTTAGTGGCCTGGTGTAGTTAGTGATCTGGTATAGTTAGCGGTCTGGTATAGTTAGTTTCTGGTATAGTCAGCGCTCTGGTATAGTTAGGGTCTGGTATAGTTAGCAGTCGGGTATAGTTAGGGTCTGGTATAGTTAGGGGTCTGGTATAGTTAGTGGTCTGGTATAGTTAGGGTCTGGTATAGTTAGTGGTCTGGTATAGTTAGGGTCTGGTTTAGTTAGTGGTCTGGTATAGTTAGGGGTCTGGTATAGTTAGGGGTCTGGTGTAGTCAGAGGTCTGGAGCAGTTAGCGATCTGATATAGTTTGGTTCTGGTATAGATAGGATCATCTATAGTTAGGGGTTTGGTATAGTTAGGATTCTGGTGTACTTAGGGGTCTGCTATAGTTAGGGGAGTGGAATAGTTAGGATTCTGGTTTAATTAGAGGACTAGTGTAGTTAGGGGTCTGGAGTTGTTAGAGGTCTGGAGCATTTAGTGGTCTGGTATATTTAGGGTCTGGTATAGTTAGGATTTGGAATAGTTAGGGGTTTGGTATAGTTCGAATTCTGGTGTATTTAGGGGTCTGGTGTAGTTAGGGGTCTGGTGTAGTTAGTGGTCTGGTGTAGTTGGGGGTCTGTTATCTTTAGGGGTCTGATATAGTTAGGATTCTGGTGCAGTTAGGCATCTATTATAGTTAGTGGTCTGGTATTGTTAATGTTCTGGTGTAGTTAGGGGTCAGGTATAGTTAGGGGTTTGGTATAGTTAGGATTCTGGTGTAGTTAGGGTTCTGGTGTATTTAGGAGTCTGGTAAGGTTAGGGGTCTGGTATAGTTAGGGGTCTGGTGTAGTTAGGGTCTGGTGTAGTTAGGGGTCTGGTGTAGTTCGGGTTCTGGTGTAGGCAGGGTCTGATCTAGTTAGGGGTCTGGTGTAGTTAGTGTCTGATGTCATTAGGATTCTGGTGTAGTTAGGTTTCTGGTATAGTTAGGGGTCTGGTGTAGTTAGTTTTATGGTGTAGTTAGGATCCTTGCATGGTTAGGTTCTTGTATAGTTAGGTGTCTGGTGTAGTTAGGGCGCTGGTATAGTTACTTTTCTGGTGCAGTTAGGGTTCTGGTATGGTTAGGTTCTTGTATAGTTAGTTGTCTGTTGTAGTTAGGATTCTGGCTTATTTAGGGGTCTGGTATAGTCAAGGGGCTGATATAGTTAGGGATCTGGTTTAGTTATGGGTCTGGTATAGTTAAAGTCTGGTATAGTTAGGGCTCTGGTATAGTTAGGGTGTGGTATAGTTAGGGTGTGGTATAGTTAGGGGTCTGGTATATTTAGCGTCTGGTATAGTTAGGGTCTGATATAGTTAGGGGTCTATTATTGTTAGGGGTCTGGTATAGTTAGGGGGCTGGTGTAGATAGGGGTCTGGTATAGTTTGGGGTCTGGTACATTTAGTGGCCTGGTGTAGTTAGTGGTCCGGTATAGTTAGCGGTCTGGTATATTTAGGGTCTGGTATAGTCAGCGGTCTGGTATAGTTAGGGTCTGGTATAGTTATCAGTCTGGTATAGTTAGCGATCTGGTATAGTTACGGTCTGGTATAGTTAGGATTCTGTTATAGTTAGGGGTCTGATATAGTTAGGATTCTGGTGTAGTTAGGGGTCTGGTGTAGTCAGAGGTCTGGAGTGGCAAGGGGTCTGGTATAGTCAGGATCTGGTATAGTTAGGATCCGGTATAGTTAGGGGTTTGGTATAGGTAGGATTCTGGTGTACTTGGGGTCTTATGTAGTTTGGGATCTGGTGTAGTTAGAGGTCTGGTGTAGTTAGTTTTCTGGTGTAGTTAGGATCCTTTCATGGTTAGATTCTTTTATAGTTAGGTGTCTGGTGTATTTAGGGGGCTGGTATAGTTACTTTTCTGGTGTAGTTAGGGTTCTGGTATGGTTAGGTTCTTGTATAGTTAGGTGTCTGTTGTAGTTAGGGTTCTGGCGTATTCAGGGATCTGGTATAGTTAAGGGTCTGATATAATTAGGGGTCTGGTATAGTTAGGGTTCTGGTATAGTTAGGGGTCTGGTGTAGTTAGGGGTCTGGTATAGTTAGAGTTCTGGTTTGGTTATGGATCTGGTTTAGTTAGGGGTCTGGTATAGTTAGGGTCTGCTATAGTTAGGGGTCTGGTATAGATAGGGTCTGGTATAGTTAGCGTCTGGTATATTTAGAGGTCTGGTATTGTTAGGGTCCTGAGTCGTTAGTGGTCTGGTATAGTTAGGGCACTGGTACAGTTAGGGGTCTGGTATAGTTAGGGTCTTGTATAGTTAGGGGTCTATTATTGTTAGTGGCCTGGTGTAGTTAGTGATCTGGTATAGTTAGCGGTCTGGTATAGTTAGGGTCTGGTATAGTCAGCGGTCTGGTATAGTTAATGGTCTGGTATAGTTAGCGGTCGGGTATCGTTAGGGTCTGGTATAGTTAGGGGTCTGGTATAGTTAGTGGTCTGGTATAGTTAGGGTCTGGTTTAGTTAGTGGTCTGGTATAGTTAGGGGTCTGGTATATTTAGTTGTCTGGTATAGTTAGGGTCTGGTGTAGTTAGTGGTCTAGTATCGTTAGGGCTCTGTTATAGTTAGGGGTCTGGTGTAGTCAGAGGTCTGGAGCAGTTAGCTATCTGATATAGTTTGGGTCTGGTATAGTTAGGATCATCTATAGTTAGGGGTTTGGTATAGTTAGGATTCTGGTGTACTTAGGGGTCTGCGATAGTTAGGGGAGTGGTATAGTTAGGTTTCTGGTGTAGTTAGAGGTTTGGTGTGGTTAGGGGTCTGGAGTAGTTAGAGGTCTGGAGTAGTTAGGGGTCTGGTATAGTTAGGGTCTGGTATAGTTAGGATCCGAAATAGTTAGGGGTTTGGTATAGTTCGAATTCTGGTGTAGTTAGGGGTCTGGTGTAGTTAGTGGTCTGGTGTAGTTAGGGGTCTGTTATCTTTAGGAGTCTGGTATAGTTAGGATTCTGGTGTAGTTATGGGTCTGTTATAGTTAGTGGTCTGGTATATTTAATGGTCTGGTGTAGTTAGGGGTCTGGTTTCGTTAGGATTCTGGTGTAGTTAGGGGTCTGGTGTATTTAGAGGTCTGGTAGGGTTAGGGGTCTGGTATAGTTAGGGGTCTGGTGTAATTAGGTCCTGGTGAATTTAGTGGTCTGGTGTAGTTCGGGTTCTGGTGTAGGTAGGATCTGATGTAGTTAGGGGTCTGGTGTAGTTAGTGTCTGGTGTCGTTAGGGTTCTGGTGTAGTTTGGTTTCTGGTGTAGTTAGGATCCTTGCATGGTTAGGTTCTTGTATAGTTAGGTTTCCTGTGTAGTTAGGGGTCTGGTGTAGTTAGTTTTCTGGTGCTGATAGGATCCTTGCATGGTTAGGTTCTTGTAGAGTTAGGTGTCTGGTGTAGTTAGGGGGCTGGTATAGTTAGTTTTCTGGTGTAGTTAGGGTTCTGGTGTAGTTAGTGATCAGGTGTAGTTAGGGAACTGGTGTAATTAAGGTTCTGGTGTAGTTAGAGGTCGGGTATAGTTAGGGGTCTGGTGTAGTTAGGGGGCTGGTGTAGTTAGGGGTCTGGTATAGTTTGGGGACTGGTATAGATAGTGTCCTGGTGTAGTTAGTGATCTGGTATAGTTAGCGGTCTGGTATGGGTCTGGTATAGTTAGTGGACTGGTATATTTAGGATTCTAGTATAGTTAGCATTCTGGTGTAGTTAGGGTCTGGTATAGTTAGCTGTTTGCCATAGTTAGGGTCTGGAATAGTTAGCAGTCTGGTATAGTCAGCGATCTGGTCTAGTTAGGGTCTGATATAGTTAGGATGTGGTATAGTTAGGGGTCTGGTATAGATATTGGCCTGGTATAGTTAGGGGTCTGTTGTGGTTAGTGGTCTGGTATAGTTAGACGTTTGGTATAGTTACTGGTCTGGTATAGTTAGGATTCTGGTATAGTTAGGGGTCTGGTATAGTTAGGATTCTGGTGTAGTTAGAGGTCTGATGTAGTCAGAGGTCTGGAGTAGTTAGGGGTCTGGTATAGTTAGGATATGGTATAGTTAGGATCCGGTATATTTAGGGCTTTGGTATAGTTGGATTCTGGTGTACTTAGGGGTCTTATGTAGTTAGGGGTTTGGTATAGTTAGGGGAGTGGTATAGTTAGGGGAGTGGTATAGTTAGGATGCTGCTGTAGTTAGAGGTCTGGTGTATTTAGCGGTCTGGTGTAGTTAGAAGTCTGGAGTAGTTAGGTGTTTGCTATAGTTAGGGTCTGGTATAGTTAGGATCCTGGTGTAGTTAGGGGTCTGGTGTAGTTAGGGTTCTGGTGTAGTTAGCGGTATGGTGTAGTTAGGGGTCTGGTAGGGTTAGGGTTCTGGTGTAGTTAGGGGTCTGGTATAGATAGGGGCCTGGTGTAGTTAGGGTCTGGTGTAGTTAGGGGCCTGGTGTAGTTAGGGTCTGGTGTAGTTCGGGGCCTGGTGTAGTTAGGGTCTGGTTTAGTTAGGCGTCAGGTGTAGTTAGGGGTCTGGTGTAGTTAGGAATCTGGTGTATTTAGAGGTCGGGTATAGTTAGGGTTCTGTTGTAGTTAGGGGTCTGGTGTAGTTAGGGTTCTGGTATAGTTAGTTTTCTGGTGTAGTTAGGGTGCTGGTATGGTTAGGTTCTTGTATAGTTAGGGGTCTGGTGTAGTTAGGGGTCTGTTGTATTTAGTGGTCTGGTAATGTTAAGGGTCTGATATAGTTATGGATCTGGTATAGTTAGGGATCTGGTATAGTTAGGGGTCTGGTATAGTTAGGTGTCTGGTGTATTTAGGGTCTGGTATAGTTAGGGGTCTGGTATAGTTAGGGTCTGGTATAGTTAGCCTATGGTATATTTTGTGCAATGGTATAGATAGCGGTCTGGTATAGCTAGGGGTCTCGTATAGCTAGGGGTCTGGTATAGTTAGGGGTCTAGTATTGTTAGGGGTCTGGTATAGTTAGGGGGCTGGTGTAGTTAGGGGTCTGCTGTAGTTAGGGGTCTGGTATTGTTTGCGGTCTGGTATAGTTAGTGACCTTGTTTAGTTAGTGGTGTGGTATAGTTAGCGGTCTGGTATAGTTATGGTCTGGTATAGTTAGCGTTCTGATTTAGTTCGGGTCTGGTATAGTTAGTGGTCTGGTATAGTTAAGGTCTGGTATAGTTAGTGGTCTGGTATAGATAGGGCGTCTGGTATAGTTAGTGGTCTGGTATAGTTCGTGGTCTGGTATAGTTGGTTTCTGGTATAGTTAGGATTCTGTTGTAGTTAGGGGTCTGGTATAGTTCGGGCTCTGATATAGTTAGGGGTCTGCTGAAGTTAGGGGTCTGGTACTGTTTTGGGTATGGTGTAGTTAGTGGCCTCGTGTAGTTAGTGTTCTGGTATAGTTAGCGTTCTGGTATAGTTAGGATCTGGTATAGTTAGGGTCTGGTATAGTTAGGGGTCTTGTATAGTTAGTGGTCTGGTATGGTTAGGGGTCTGGTGTAGTTAGGGGTCTGGTATCGTTATTGGTCTGGTATAGTTAGGGATCTGGTATAGTTAGGGATCTGGTATAGTTAGGGATCTGGTATAGTAAGGGGTCTGGTATAGTTAGGGGCCTGGTGTAGTTCGTGGTTTGGTATAGTTAGCGGTCTGGTATAGTTAGGGTCTGGTATAGTTAGGGGTCTATTATTGTTAGGGGTCTGGTATAGTTAGGGGTCTGGTGTAGTTAGGGGTCTGGTGTAGTTTGGGGTCTGGTATAGATAGTGGCCTGATGTAGTTAGTGTTCTGGTATAGTTAGTTGTCTGTTATGGGTCTGGTATAGTTAGCGGACTGTTATATTTAGGATTCTAGAATAGATAGGATTCTGGTGTAGTTAGGGTCTGGTATCGTTAGTGGTCTGGTATAGTTAGGGGTCTGGTGTAGTTAGGGGTCTGGTATAGTTATTGGTCTGGTATAGTTAGGGATCTGGTATAGTTAGTGGTCTGATATAGTTAGGGATCTGGTATAGTTAGGGGTCTATTATTGTTAGGGGTCTGGTATAGTTAGGGGCCTGGTGTAGTTAGGGGTCTGGTATAGTTTGGGGTCTGGTATAGATAGTGGCCTGGTGTAGTTAGTGTTCTGGTATAGTTAGCGGTCTGGTATGGGTCTGTTATAGTTAGCGGACTGTTATATTTAGGATTCCAGTAAAGATAGGATTCTGGTGTAGTTACGGTCTGGTATAGTTAGCTCTCTGCCATAGTTAGGGTCTGGAATAGTTAGCAGCCTGGTATAGTTAGCGAACTGGTCTAGTTAGGGTCTGGTATAGTTCGGGTGTGGTATAGTTAGGGGTCTGGTATAGTTAGTGGTCTGGTATAGTGAGGGGTCTGTTGTAGTTAGTGGTCTGGTATAGTGAGGGGTTTGGTATAGTTAATGGTCTGGTATAGTTTGGATTCTGGTATGGTTAGGGGTCTAGTATAGTTAGGATTCTGGTGTAGGTAGGGGTCTGGTGTAGTCAGAGGTCTGGAGTAGTTAGGGGTCTGGTATAGTTAGGATATGGTATAGTTAGGATCCGGTATATTTAGGGCTTTGGTACAGTTAAGATTCTGGTGTACTTAGAGGTCTTATGTAGTCAGGGGTCTGGTATATTTAGTGGTCTGTTATAGATAGGGGGTCTGGTATAGTTCGTGGTCTGGTATATTTCGTGGTCTGGTATAGTTGGGATTCTGGTATAGTTAGGATTCTGTTGTAGTTAGGGATCTGGTATAGTTCGGGGTCTGATATAGTTAGGGGTCTGCTGAAGTTAGGGGACGGGTATTGTTTTAGGTCTGGTGTAGTTAGTGGCCTCGTGTAGTTAGTGTTCTGGTATTGTTAGCGTTCTGGTATAGTTAGGATCTGGTATAGTTAGGGTCTGGTATAGTTAGGGGTCTATAATTGTTAGGGGTCTGGTATAGTTAGGGGGCTGGTATAGTTAGGGGTCTGGTATAGTTTGGGGTATGGAATAGATAGTGGCCTGGTGTAGTTAGTGATCTGGTATAGTTAGCAGTCTGGAATGGGTCTGGTATAGTTAGCGGACTGGTATATTTAGGATTCTAGTATAGTTAGCATTCTGGTGTAGTTAGGGTCTGGTATAGTTAGCTGTCTGCCATAGTTAGGGTCTGGTATAGTTAGGGTGTGGTATAGTTAGGGGTCTGGTATAGTTATTGGTCTGGTATAGTTAGTGGTCTGTTGTAGTTAGTGGTCTGTTATAGTGAGGGGTTTGGTATAGTTACTGGTCTGGTATAGTTAGGATTCTGGTATAGTTAGGGGTCTGGTATAGTTAGGATTCTGGTGCAGTTAGGGGTCTGGTGTAGTCAGAGATCTGGAGTAGTTAGGGGTCTGGTATAGTTAGGATATGGTATAGTTAGGATCCGGTATATTTAGGGCTTTGGTATAGTTAGGATTCTGGTGTACTTAGGGGTCTTATGTAGTTAGGGGTTTGGTATAGTTAGGGAATGGGTATAGTTAGGGGAGTGGTATTTTTAGGATGCTGGTGTAGTTAGAGGTCTGGTGTAGTAAGGGGTCTTGTATAGTTAGGTTTCTGGTGTATTTAGTGGTCTGGTTTAGTTAGGGGTCTGGTATAGTTAGGGGTCTGGTATATTTAGGGTCTGGTATAGTTAGGGGTCTGGTATAGTTAGGGTCTGGTATTGTTAGCATCTGGTATAGCTTGGGCAATGGTATAGATAGCTGTCTGGTATAGCTAGGGGTCTCGTATAGCTAGGGGTCTGGTATAGTTAGGGGTCTATTATTGTTAAGGGTCTGGTACAGTTAGGGTCTATTATTGTTAGGGGTCTGGTATAGTTTGGGGTATGGAATAGATAGTGGCCTGGTGTAGTTAGTGATCTGGTATAGTTAGCAGTCTAGAATGGGTCTGGTATAGTTAGCGGACTGGTATATTTAGGATTCTAGTATAGTTAGCATTCTGGTGTAGTTAGGGTCTGGTATAGTTAGCTGTCTGCCATAGTTAGGGTCTGGAATAGTTAGCAGTCTGGTATAGTTAGCGATCTGGTCTAGTTAGGGTTCTGGTATAGTTAGTGGTCTGGTATAGTTAGGGTTCTGGTATAGTTAGGATTCTGGTGTAGTTAGGGGTCTGGTGTAGTCAGAGGTCTGGAGTAGTTGGGGGTCTGGTATAGTTAGGGTCTGGTAAAGTTAGGATCCGGTATAGTTAGGGATTTGTTATAGTTAGGATTCTGGTGTACTTAGGGGTCTGGTATAGTTAGGGGAGTGGTATAGTTAGGATTCTGGTGTAGTTAGAGGCCTGGTGTAGTTAGAGGTCTGGAGTAGTTAGGGGTCTGGTGTAGTTAGTGGTATGGTGTAGTTAGGGGTCTGGTATAGTTAGGGGTCTGGTATAGTTAGGATTCTGGTGTAGTTAGGGGTCTGGTGTATTTAGGGGTCTGGTAGGGTTAGGGTTCTTGTGTAGTTAGGGTTCTGGTATAGTTAGGGGTCTGGTGTAGTTAGGGTCTGGTATAGTTAGGGGTCAGGTGTAGTTAGGGGTCTGGTGTATTTAGGGGTCTGGTGTAGTTAGGGGTCTGGTGTAGTTAGTGGTATGGTGTAGTTAGGGGTCTGGTATAGTTAGGGGTCTGGTACAGTTAGGATTCTGGTGTAGTTAGGGGTCTGGTGTATTTAGGGGTCTGGTAGGGTTAGGGTTCTGGTTTAGTTAGGGTTCTGGTATAGTTAGGGGCCTGGTGTAGTTAGGGTCTGGTATAGTTAGGGGTCTGGTGTAGTTAGGCGTCTGGTGTAGTTAGGGTTCTGGTATAGTTAGTGTTCTGGTGTAGTTAGGGATTTGGTGTAGTTAGGGGTCTGCTGCAGTTAGGGTTCTGGTGTAGTTAGGGGTCGGGTATAGTTAGGGGTCGGGTATAGTTAGGGGTCTGGTGTAGTTAGGGGTCCTGTGTACTTGGGATTCTGGTGTAGTTAGTGGTCTTGTGTAGTCAGAGGTCTGGAGTAGTTTGTGGTCTGGTATAGTTAGTATCCGGTATATTTAGGGGCTTGGTATAGTTAGGATTCTGGTGTAGTTCGGCATCTGGTATAGTTAGGCTTCTGGTATAGTTAGGATTCTGGTGTAGTTAGGGGTGTGGTGTATTTAGGGGAATGGTAGGGTTGGGTTCTGGTGTAGTTAGGGGTCTGGTGTAGTTAGGGTCTGGAAGGTTTGGGGGTCTGGTGTAGATAGGTGTCTGTTATAATTTGGGGTCTGGTGTAGTTAGTGTCTGGTGTTGTTAGGGGTCTGGTGTATTTAGGGGACTGGACGGGTTAGGGTTCTGGAGTAGTTAGGGGGTCAGCTATATTTAGGGGTCTGGTAGGGTTTGGGTTCTGGTGTATTTAGGGGTCTGGTATAGTTTGGGGTCTGGTATAGTTAGCGGTCTGGTATAGTTAGGGGTCTGGTGTAGTTAGGATCTGGTGTAGTTAGGGTCTGGTGTAGTTAGGGGTCTGGTGTAGTTAGGGTTCTGGTGTAGTTAAAGGTCTGGTATAGTAAGGTTTTTGGTGTAGTTAGGGTTCTGGTATGGTTAGGGTCTTGTATAGTTAGGTGTCTGGTATAGTTAGGGGTCTGCTGTATTTATGGGTCTGGTATAGTTAGGGGTCTGATATAGTTAGGGGTCTGGTATAGTTAGGGGTCTGGTGTAATTAGGGTTCTGGTGTATTTAGGGATCTGGTATAGTTAGCGTCTGGTATAGTTAGGGCTCTGGTATAGTTAGGGTCTAGTGCAGTTAAGGTCTGGTATAGTTAGGGCTCTGGTATTGTTAGGGTCTGGTATAGTTAGGGTCTGGTATAGTTAGGGGTCTATTATTGTTAGGGGTCTCGTAAAGTTAGGGGGCTGGTGTAGTTAGTGGTCTGGTAGAGTTTGGGGTCTGGTATAGATAGTGGCCTGGTGTAGTTAGTGATCTGGTATAGTTAGCGGTCTGGTATGGGTCTGGTATAGTTAGTGGACTGGTATATTTAGGATTCTAGTATAGTTAGCATTCTGGTGTAGTTAGGGTCTGGTATAGTGAGCTGTCTGCCATAGTTAGGGTCTGGAATAGTTAGCAGACTGGTATAATTAGCGATCTGGTCTAGTTAGGGTCTGGTATAGTTAGGGTGTGGTATAGTTAGGGGTCTGGTATAGTTAGGGGTTTGTTAGAGTTAGCGTCTGGTATCGTTAGGGGTCTGGTATTGTTAGGGTCCTGTGTTGTTAGTGGTCTGGTATAGTTAGTGCACTGGTATAGTTAGGGCTCTGGTATATTTAGGGGTCTGGTGTAGATAGGGTTCTGGTATAGTTAGGGGTCTATTATGTTAGGGGTCGGGTATAGTTAGGGGGTTGGTGTAGTTAGGGGTCTGGTGTAGTTTGGGGTATGGTATAGTTAGTGGCCTGGTGTAGTTAGTGGTCTGGTATAGTTAGGATTCTGGTGTAGTTAGGGGTCTGGTGTAGTCAGAGGTCTGGAGTAGTTGGGGGTCTGGTATAGTTAGGGTCTGGTAAAGTTAGGATCCGGTATAGTTAGGGGTTTGTTATAGTTAGGATTCTGGTGTACTTAGGGGTCTGGTATAGTTAGGGGAGTGGTATAGTTAGGATTCTGGTGTAGTTAGAGGCCTGGTGTAGTTAGGATCTGGTGTAGTTAGGGTCTGGTGTAGTTAGGGGTCTGGTGTAGTTAGGGTTCTGGTGTAGTTAAAGGTCTGGTATAGTAAGGTTTTTGGTGTAGTTAGGGTTCTGGTATGGTTAGGGTCTTGTATAGTTAGGTGTCTGGTATAGTTAGGGGTCTGCTGTAGTTAGGGGTCTGGTATAGTTAGGGGTCTGATATAGTTAGGGGTCTGGTATAGTTAGGGGTCTGGTATAGTTAGGGGTCTGGTGTAATTAGGGTTCTGGTATATTTAGGGATCTGGTATAGTTAGCGTCTGGTATAGTTAGGGCTCTAGTATAGTTAGGGTCTAGTGCATTTAAGGTCTGGTATAGTTAGGGCTCTAGTATTGTTAGGGTCTGGTATATTTAGCGTCTGGTATAGTTAGGGGTCTGGTGTAGTTAGGATTCTGGTGTAGTTATGGGTCTGGTGTAGTTAGTGGTCTGGAGTAGTTTGGGGTCTGCTATAGTTAGGGTCTGTTATAGTTAGGATCCGGTATAGTTAGGGGTCTGGTATCGTTAGGATTCTGGTTGTACTTAGGGGTCTGGTGTACTTAACGATCTGGTGTAGTTAGGGGTCTGGTATAGTTAGGATCTGGTATAGTATAGCGTCCGGTTATAGTTTGGGCAATGGTATAGATAGCGGTCTGGTATAGCTAGGGGTCTCGTATAGCTAGGGGTCTGGTATAGTTAGGGGTCTATTATTGTTGCGGGTCTGGTAACAGCTAGGGGTCTATTATTGTTAGGGGTCTGGTATAGTTAGGGGGCTGGTGTAGTTAGGGGTCTGGTGTAGTTAGGGGTCTGGTTTTTTTGTGGTCTGGTATAGTTAGTGGCCTGGTTTAGTTAGTGGTCTGGTATAGTTAGCAGTCTGGTATAGTTATGGTTCTGGTATAGTTAGCGGGCTGGTATAGTTCGGGTCTGGTATAGTTAGTGGTCTGGTATAGTTAAGGTCTGGTATAGCTAGTGGTTTGGTATAGATAGGGGGTCTGGTATAGTTAGTGGTCTGGTATAGTTCGTGTCTGGTATAGTTGGGATTCTGGTAGAGTTAGGATTCTGTTGTAGTTAGGGGTCTGGTATAGTTCGGGGTCTGATATAGTTAGGGGTCTGCTGAAGTTAGGGGTCGGGTATTGTTTTGGGTGTGGTGTAGTTAGGGGCCGCATGTAGTTAGTGTTCTGGTATAGTTAGCGTTCTGTTATAGTTAGGATCTGGTATAGTTAGGGTCTGGTATTGTTAGGGGCCTGGTATAGTTAGTGGTCTGGTATAGTTAGGGGTCTGGTGTAGTTAGGGGTCTGGTATAGTTAGGGGTCTGGTGTAGTTAGGGGTCTGGTATAGTTAGTGGCCTGGTGTAGTTAGTGGTCTGGTATAGTTAGCAGTCTGGTATAGTTAGGGTCTGGTATAGTTAGGGTCTGGTATAGTTAGGGGTCTATTATTGTTAGGGGTCTCGTAAAGTTAGGGGGCTGGTGTAGTTAGGGGTCTGGTAGAGTTTGGGGTCTGGTATAGATAGTGGCCATGGTGAAGTTAGTGTTCTGGTATAGGTAGCGGTCTGGTATGGGTCTGGTAAAGTTAGTGGACTGGTATATTTAGGATTCTAGTATAGTTAGCATTCTGGTGTAGGTTAGGGTCTGGTATAGTGAGCTGTCTGCCATAGTTTAGGGTCTGGAATAGTAGCAGACTGGTATAATTAGCGATCTGGTCTAGTTAGGGTCTGGTATAGTTAGTGTGTGGTATAGTTAGGGGTCTGGATCTAGTTAGGGGTTTGTTAGAGTTAGCGTTTCTGGTATCGTTAGGGGTCTGGTATTGTTAGGGTCCTGTGTCGTTAGTGGTCTGGTATAGTTAGTGCACTGTATAGTTAGGGCTCTGGTATATTTAGGGGTCTGGTGTAGATAGGGTTCTGGTATGTTAGGGGTCTATTGTAGGGGTCGGGTATAGTTAGGGGGTGGTGTAGTTAGGGGTCTGGTGTATGTAGTTAGGGTCTGGTATAGATTGGGGTCAGGTGTATTAGGGGTTTCTGGTGTATTTAGGGGTTGGTGTAGTTAGGGGTCTGGTGTAGTTAGTTGGTATGGTGTAGTTAGGGGTCTGGTATAGTTAGGGGTCTGGTACAGTTAGGGATTTGGTTGTAGTTAGGGTTGGTGTATTTAGGGGTCTGGTAGGGTTAGGTTTGGTTTAGTTAGGGTTCTGGTTTTTAGTTTGCGGGCCCTGGTGTAGTTAGGGCTGGTATATAGTTAGGGGTCATGTGTAGTTAGGCGTCTGGTGTAGTTAGGGTTCTGGTATAGTTAGTGTTCTAGGTGGTAGTTAGGATTTGGTGGTAGTTAGAGAGGGTCTGCTGCAGTTAGGGTTCTGGTGTAGTTAGGGGTCGGGTATAGTTAGGGGTCGGGTATAGGTTAGGGGTCTGGTGTAGTAGGGGTCCTGTGTACTTGGGATTCTGGTGTAGTTAGTGGTCTTGTGTAGTCAGAGGTCTGGAGTAGTTTGTGGTCTGGTATAGTTAGTATCCGGTATATTTAGGGGCTTGGTATAGTTAGGATTCTGGTGTAGTTCGGCATCTGGTATAGTTAGGCTTCTGGTATAGTTAGGATTCTGGTGTAGTTAGGGTGTGGTGTATTTAGGGGAATGGTAGGGTTGGGTTCTGGTGTAGTTAGGGGTCTGGTGTAGTTAGGGTCTGGAAGGTTTGGGGGTCTGGTGTAGATAGGTGTCTGTTATAATTTGGGGTCTGGTGTAGTTAGTGTCTGGTGTTGTTAGGGGTCTGGTGTATTTAGGGGACTGGACGGGTTAGGGTTCTGGAGTAGTTAGGGGGTCAGCTATATTTAGGGGTCTGGTAGGGTTTGGGTTCTGGTGTATTTAGGGGTCTGGTATAGTTTGGGGTCTGGTATAGTTAGCGGTCTGGTATAGTTAGGGGTCTGGTGTAGTTAGGATCTGGTGTAGTTAGGGTCTGGTGTAGTTAGGGGTCTGGTGTAGTTAGGGTTCTGGTGTAGTTAAAGGTCTGGTATAGTAAGGTTTTTGGTGTAGTTAGGGTTCTGGTATGGTTAGGGTCTTGTATAGTTAGGTGTCTGGTATAGTTAGGGGTCTGCTGTATTTATGGGTCTGGTATAGTTAGGGGTCTGATATAGTTAGGGGTCTGGTATAGTTAGGGGTCTGGTGTAATTAGGGTTCTGGTGTATTTAGGGATCTGGTATAGTTAGCGTCTGGTATAGTTAGGGCTCTGGTATAGTTAGGGTCTAGTGCAGTTAAGGTCTGGTATAGTTAGGGCTCTGGTATTGTTAGGGTCTGGTATAGTTAGGGTCTGGTATAGTTAGGGGTCTATTATTGTTAGGGGTCTCGTAAAGTTAGGGGGCTGGTGTAGTTAGTGGTCTGGTAGAGTTTGGGGTCTGGTATAGATAGTGGCCTGGTGTAGTTAGTGATCTGGTATAGTTAGCGGTCTGGTATGGGTCTGGTATAGTTAGTGGACTGGTATATTTAGGATTCTAGTATAGTTAGCATTCTGGTGTAGTTAGGGTCTGGTATAGTGAGCTGTCTGCCATAGTTAGGGTCTGGAATAGTTAGCAGACTGGTATAATTAGCGATCTGGTCTAGTTAGGGTCTGGTATAGTTAGGGTGTGGTATAGTTAGGGGTCTGGTATAGTTAGGGGTTTGTTAGAGTTAGCGTCTGGTATCGTTAGGGGTCTGGTATTGTTAGGGTCCTGTGTTGTTAGTGGTCTGGTATAGTTAGTGCACTGGTATAGTTAGGGCTCTGGTATATTTAGGGGTCTGGTGTAGATAGGGTTCTGGTATAGTTAGGGGTCTATTATTGTTAGGGGTCGGGTATAGTTAGGGGGTTGGTGTAGTTAGGGGTCTGGTGTAGTTTGGGGTATGGTATAGTTAGTGGCCTGGTGTAGTTAGTGGTCTGGTATAGTTAGGATTCTGGTGTAGTTAGGGGTCTGGTGTAGTCAGAGGTCTGGAGTAGTTGGGGGTCTGGTATAGTTAGGGTCTGGTAAAGTTAGGATCCGGTATAGTTAGGGGTTTGTTATAGTTAGGATTCTGGTGTACTTAGGGGTCTGGTATAGTTAGGGGAGTGGTATAGTTAGGATTCTGGTGTAGTTAGAGGCCTGGTGTAGTTAGGATCTGGTGTAGTTAGGGTCTGGTGTAGTTAGGGGTCTGGTGTAGTTAGGGTTCTGGTGTAGTTAAAGGTCTGGTATAGTAAGGTTTTTGGTGTAGTTAGGGTTCTGGTATGGTTAGGGTCTTGTATAGTTAGGTGTCTGGTATAGTTAGGGGTCTGCTGTATTTATGGGTCTGGTATAGTTAGGGGTCTGATATAGTTAGGGGTCTGGTATAGTTAGGGGTCTGGTATAGTTAGGGGTCTGGTGTAATTAGGGTTCTGGTATATTTAGGGATCTGGTATAGTTAGCGTCTGGTATAGTTAGGGCTCTAGTATAGTTAGGGTCTAGTGCATTTAAGGTCTGGTATAGTTAGGGCTCTAGTATTGTTAGGGTCTGGTATATTTAGCGTCTGGTATAGTTAGGGGTCTGGTGTAGTTAGGATTCTGGTGTAGTTATGGGTCTGGTGTAGTCAGTGGTCTGGAGTAGTTTGGGGTCTGCTATAGTTAGGGTCTGTTATAGTTAGGATCCGGTATAGTTAGGGGTCTGGTATCGTTAGGATTCTGGTGTACTTAGGGGTCTGGTGTACTTAACGATCTGGTGTAGTTAGGGGTCTGGTATAGTTAGGATCTGGTATAGTTAGCGTCCGGTATAGTTTGGGCAATGGTATAGATAGCGGTCTGGTATAGCTAGGGGTCTCGTATAGCTAGGGGTCTGGTATAGTTAGGGGTCTATTATTGTTGCGGGTCTGGTACAGCTAGGGGTCTATTATTGTTAGGGGTCTGGTATAGTTAGGGGGCTGGTGTAGTTAGGGGTCTGGTGTAGTTAGGGGTCTGGTTTTTTTGTGGTCTGGTATAGTTAGTGGCCTGGTTTAGTTAGTGGTCTGGTATAGTTAGCAGTCTGGTATAGTTATGGTCTGGTATAGTTAGCGGGCTGGTATAGTTCGGGTCTGGTATAGTTAGTGGTCTGGTATAGTTAAGGTCTGGTATAGCTAGTGGTTTGGTATAGATAGGGGGTCTGGTATAGTTAGTGGTCTGGTATAGTTCGTGGTCTGGTATAGTTGGGATTCTGGTAGAGTTAGGATTCTGTTGTAGTTAGGGGTCTGGTATAGTTCGGGGTCTGATATAGTTAGGGGTCTGCTGAAGTTAGGGGTCGGGTATTGTTTTGGGTGTGGTGTAGTTAGTGGCCGCATGTAGTTAGTGTTCTGGTATAGTTAGCGTTCTGTTATAGTTAGGATCTGGTATAGTTAGGGTCTGGTATTGTTAGGGGCCTGGTATAGTTAGTGGTCTGGTATAGTTAGGGGTCTGGTGTAGTTAGGGGTCTGGTATAGTTAGGGGTCTGGTGTAGTTAGGGGTCTGGTATAGTTAGTGGCCTGGTGTAGTTAGTGGTCTGGTATAGTTAGCAGTCTGGTATAGTTAGGGTCTGGTATAGTTAGGGTCTGGTATAGTTAGGGGTCTATTATTGTTAGGGGTCTCGTAAAGTTAGGGGGCTGGTGTAGTTAGGGGTCTGGTAGAGTTTGGGGTCTGGTATAGATAGTGGCCTGGTGTAGTTAGTGTTCTGGTATAGGTAGCGGTCTGGTATGGGTCTGGTATAGTTAGTGGACTGGTATATTTAGGATTCTAGTATAGTTAGCATTCTGGTGTAGTTAGGGTCTGGTATAGTGAGCTGTCTGCCATAGTTAGGGTCTGGAATAGTTAGCAGACTGGTATAATTAGCGATCTGGTCTAGTTAGGGTCTGGTATAGTTAGGGTGTGGTATAGTTAGGGGTCTGGTATAGTTAGGGGTTTGTTAGAGTTAGCGTCTGGTATCGTTAGGGGTCTGGTATTGTTAGGGTCCTGTGTCGTTAGTGGTCTGGTATAGTTAGTGCACTGGTATAGTTAGGGCTCTGGTATATTTAGGGGTCTGGTGTAGATAGGGTTCTGGTATAGTTAGGGGTCTATTATTGTTAGGGGTCGGGTATAGTTAGGGGGTTGGTGTAGTTAGGGGTCTGGTGTAGTTTGGGGTATGGTATAGTTAGTGGCCTGGTGTAGTTAGTGGTCTGGTATAGTTAGCGGTCTGGTAAAGTTAGGGTCTGGTATAGTTAGGGGTCTATTATTGTTAGTGATCTGGTATAGTTAGGGGGCTGGTGTAGTTAGGGTGCTGGTGTAGTTAGTGGTCTGGTGTGGTTAGGGGTCTGTTATCTTTAGGGGTCTGGTATAGTTAGGATTCTGGTGTAGTTAGGGGTCTGTTATAGTTAGTGGTCTGGTATATTTAATGGTCTGGTGTAGTTAGGGGTCTGGTGTATTTAGATGTCTGGTAGGGTTAGGGGTCTGGTATAGTTAGGGGTCTGGTGTCGTTACAGTTCTGGTGTAGTTAGGTTTCTGGTGTAGTAAGGGGTCTGGTGTAGTTAGTTTTCTGGTGTACTTAGGATCCTTGCATGGTTAGGTTCTTGTATAGTTAGGTGTCTGGTGTAGTTAGGGTTCTGGTATGGTTAGGTTCTTGTATAGTTAGGTGTCTGTTGTAGTTAGGGTTCTGGCATATTTAGGTGTCTGGTATAGTTTAGTGTCTGATATAGTTAGGGGTCTGGTATAGTTAGGGTTCTGGTATAGTTAGGGGTCTGGTGTAGTTAGGGGTCTGGTATAGTTAAAGTTCTGGTTTGTTTATGGATCTGGTTTAGTTAGGTGTCTGGTATAGTTAGGGTCTGGTATAGTTGGGCTCTGGTATAGTTAGGGTCTGGTATAGTTAGGGTCTGTTATAGTTAGGGGTCTGGTATAGTTAGCGTCTGGTATAGTTAGCGTCTGGTATAGTTAGAGGTCTGGTATTGTTAGGGTCCTGTGTCGTTAGTGGTCTGGTATAGTTAGGGCACTGGTATAGTTAGGGGTCTGGTGTAGTTAGGGGTCTGGTATAGTTAGGGGTCTATTATTGTTAAGGGTTTGGTATAGTTAGGGGGCTGGTGTAGTTAGGGGTCTGGTGTATTTTGGGGTCTGGTATAGTTAGTGGCCTGGTGTACTTAGTGGTCTGGTATAGTTAGCGATCTGGTATAGTTAGGGTCTGGTATAGTTAGGGCTCTATTATTGTTAGGGGTCTGGTATAGTTAGGGGGCTGGTGTAGATAGGGGTCTGGTATAGATTGGGGTCTGGTATCGTTAGTGGCCTGGTGTAGTTAGTGATCTGGTATAGTTAGCGGTCTGGTATAGTTAGTTTCTGGTATAGTCAGCGCTCTGGTATAGTTAGGGTCTGGTATAGTTAGCAGTCGGGTATAGTTAGGGTCTGGTATAGTTAGGGGTCTGGTATAGTTAGTGGTCTGGTATAGTTAGGGTCTGGTATAGTTAGTGGTCTGGTATAGTTAGGGTCTGGTTTAGTTAGTGGTCTGGTATAGTTAGGGGTCTGGTATAGTTAGGGGTCTGGTGTAGTCAGAGGTCTGGAGCAGTTAGCGATCTGATATAGTTTGGTTCTGGTATAGATAGGATCATCTATAGTTAGGGGTTTGGTATAGTTAGGATTCTGGTGTACTTAGGGGTCTGCTATAGTTAGGGGAGTGGAATAGTTAGGATTCTGGTTTAATTAGAGGACTAGTGTAGTTAGGGGTCTGGAGTTGTTAGAGGTCTGGAGCATTTAGTGGTCTGGTATATTTAGGGTCTGGTATAGTTAGGATTTGGAATAGTTAGGGGTTTGGTATAGTTCGAATTCTGGTGTATTTAGGGGTCTGGTGTAGTTAGGGGTCTGGTGTAGTTAGTGGTCTGGTGTAGTTGGGGGTCTGTTATCTTTAGGGGTCTGATATAGTTAGGATTCTGGTGCAGTTAGGCATCTATTATAGTTAGTGGTCTGGTATTGTTAATGTTCTGGTGTAGTTAGGGGTCAGGTATAGTTAGGGGTTTGGTATAGTTAGGATTCTGGTGTAGTTAGGGTTCTGGTGTATTTAGGAGTCTGGTAAGGTTAGGGGTCTGGTATAGTTAGGGGTCTGGTGTAGTTAGGGTCTGGTGTAGTTAGGGGTCTGGTGTAGTTCGGGTTCTGGTGTAGGCAGGGTCTGATCTAGTTAGGGGTCTGGTGTAGTTAGTGTCTGATGTCATTAGGATTCTGGTGTAGTTAGGTTTCTGGTATAGTTAGGGGTCTGGTGTAGTTAGTTTTATGGTGTAGTTAGGATCCTTGCATGGTTAGGTTCTTGTATAGTTAGGTGTCTGGTGTAGTTAGGGCGCTGGTATAGTTACTTTTCTGGTGCAGTTAGGGTTCTGGTATGGTTAGGTTCTTGTATAGTTAGTTGTCTGTTGTAGTTAGGATTCTGGCTTATTTAGGGGTCTGGTATAGTCAAGGGGCTGATATAGTTAGGGATCTGGTTTAGTTATGGGTCTGGTATAGTTAAAGTCTGGTATAGTTAGGGCTCTGGTATAGTTAGGGTGTGGTATAGTTAGGGTGTGGTATAGTTAGGGGTCTGGTATATTTAGCGTCTGGTATAGTTAGGGTCTGATATAGTTAGGGGTCTATTATTGTTAGGGGTCTGGTATAGTTAGGGGGCTGGTGTAGATAGGGGTCTGGTATAGTTTGGGGTCTGGTACATTTAGTGGCCTGGTGTAGTTAGTGGTCCGGTATAGTTAGCGGTCTGGTATATTTAGGGTCTGGTATAGTCAGCGGTCTGGTATAGTTAGGGTCTGGTATAGTTATCAGTCTGGTATAGTTAGCGATCTGGTATAGTTACGGTCTGGTATAGTTAGGATTCTGTTATAGTTAGGGGTCTGATATAGTTAGGATTCTGGTGTAGTTAGGGGTCTGGTGTAGTCAGAGGTCTGGAGTGGCAAGGGGTCTGGTATAGTCAGGATCTGGTATAGTTAGGATCCGGTATAGTTAGGGGTTTGGTATAGGTAGGATTCTGGTGTACTTGGGGTCTTATGTAGTTTGGGATCTGGTGTAGTTAGAGGTCTGGTGTAGTTAGTTTTCTGGTGTAGTTAGGATCCTTTCATGGTTAGATTCTTTTATAGTTAGGTGTCTGGTGTATTTAGGGGGCTGGTATAGTTACTTTTCTGGTGTAGTTAGGGTTCTGGTATGGTTAGGTTCTTGTATAGTTAGGTGTCTGTTGTAGTTAGGGTTCTGGCGTATTCAGGGATCTGGTATAGTTAAGGGTCTGATATAATTAGGGGTCTGGTATAGTTAGGGTTCTGGTATAGTTAGGGGTCTGGTGTAGTTAGGGGTCTGGTATAGTTAGAGTTCTGGTTTGGTTATGGATCTGGTTTAGTTAGGGGTCTGGTATAGTTAGGGTCTGCTATAGTTAGGGGTCTGGTATAGATAGGGTCTGGTATAGTTAGCGTCTGGTATATTTAGAGGTCTGGTATTGTTAGGGTCCTGAGTCGTTAGTGGTCTGGTATAGTTAGGGCACTGGTACAGTTAGGGGTCTGGTATAGTTAGGGTCTTGTATAGTTAGGGGTCTATTATTGTTAGTGGCCTGGTGTAGTTAGTGATCTGGTATAGTTAGCGGTCTGGTATAGTTAGGGTCTGGTATAGTCAGCGGTCTGGTATAGTTAATGGTCTGGTATAGTTAGCGGTCGGGTATCGTTAGGGTCTGGTATAGTTAGGGGTCTGGTATAGTTAGTGGTCTGGTATAGTTAGGGTCTGGTTTAGTTAGTGGTCTGGTATAGTTAGGGGTCTGGTATATTTAGTTGTCTGGTATAGTTAGGGTCTGGTGTAGTTAGTGGTCTAGTATCGTTAGGGCTCTGTTATAGTTAGGGGTCTGGTGTAGTCAGAGGTCTGGAGCAGTTAGCTATCTGATATAGTTTGGGTCTGGTATAGTTAGGATCATCTATAGTTAGGGGTTTGGTATAGTTAGGATTCTGGTGTACTTAGGGGTCTGCGATAGTTAGGGGAGTGGTATAGTTAGGTTTCTGGTGTAGTTAGAGGTTTGGTGTGGTTAGGGGTCTGGAGTAGTTAGAGGTCTGGAGTAGTTAGGGGTCTGGTATAGTTAGGGTCTGGTATAGTTAGGATCCGAAATAGTTAGGGGTTTGGTATAGTTCGAATTCTGGTGTAGTTAGGGGTCTGGTGTAGTTAGTGGTCTGGTGTAGTTAGGGGTCTGTTATCTTTAGGAGTCTGGTATAGTTAGGATTCTGGTGTAGTTATGGGTCTGTTATAGTTAGTGGTCTGGTATATTTAATGGTCTGGTGTAGTTAGGGGTCTGGTTTCGTTAGGATTCTGGTGTAGTTAGGGGTCTGGTGTATTTAGAGGTCTGGTAGGGTTAGGGGTCTGGTATAGTTAGGGGTCTGGTGTAATTAGGTCCTGGTGAATTTAGTGGTCTGGTGTAGTTCGGGTTCTGGTGTAGGTAGGATCTGATGTAGTTAGGGGTCTGGTGTAGTTAGTGTCTGGTGTCGTTAGGGTTCTGGTGTAGTTTGGTTTCTGGTGTAGTTAGGATCCTTGCATGGTTAGGTTCTTGTATAGTTAGGTTTCCTGTGTAGTTAGGGGTCTGGTGTAGTTAGTTTTCTGGTGCTGATAGGATCCTTGCATGGTTAGGTTCTTGTAGAGTTAGGTGTCTGGTGTAGTTAGGGGGCTGGTATAGTTAGTTTTCTGGTGTAGTTAGGGTTCTGGTATGGTTGGTTCTTGTATAGTTAGGTGTCTGTTGTAATTAGGGTTCTGGCGTATTTTGGGGGTCTGGTATAGTTAGGGTTCTGATATAGTTAGGGGTCTGGTATAGTTAGGGTTCTGGTATAGTTAGGGGTCTGGTGTAGTTAGGGGTCTGGTATAGTTAGAGTTCTGGTTTGGTTATGGATCTGGTTTAGTTAGGGATCTGGTATAGTTAGGGTCTGGTATAGTTAGGGTCTGGTATAGTTAGGGACTGGTATAGTCAGCGGTCTGGTATAGTTAGGGTCTGTTATAGTTAGCGGTCGGGTACTGTTAGGGTCTGGTATAGTTAGCAGTCTGGTATAGTTAGCGATCTGGTATGGTTAGGGTCTGGTATAGTTAGGGGTCGGGTATAGTTAGGGTCTGGTATAGTTAGGGGTCTATTATTGTTAGGGTTTCTGGTATAGTTAGGGGGCTGCTGTAGTTAGGGTTCTGGTGTAGTTAGTGGTCTGGGGTAGTTAGGGGTCTGTTATCTTTAGGGGTCAGGTATAGTTAGAATTCTGGTGTAGTTAGGGGGCTGTTATAGTTAGTGGTCTGGTATAGTTAATGGTCTGGTGTAGTTAGGGATCTGGTATAGTTAGGGGTCTGGCATAGTTAGGATTCTGGTGTAGTTAGGGGTCTGGTGTATTTAGGGGTCTGGTAGGGTTAGAGGTCTGGTATACTTAGGGGTCTGGTATAGTTAGGGTCTGGTGTAGTTAGGGGTCTGGTGTAGTTCGGGTTCTGGTATAGATAGAATCTGATTTAGTTAGGGGTCTGGTGTAGTTAGTGTCTGGTGTCGTTAGGGTTCTGGTGTAGTAAGGGGTCTGGTGTAGTTAGTTTTCTGGTGTAGTTAGGATCCTTGCATGGTTTGGTGCTTATATAGTTAGGTGTCTGGTGTAGTTAGGGGGCTGGTATAGTTACTTTTCTGGTGTAGTTAGGGTTCTGGTATGTTTAGGTTCTTGTATAGTTAGGTGTCTATTGTAGTTAGCTTTCTGGCGTATTTAGGGTTCTGGTATAGTTAAGTGTCTGATATAGTTAGGGGTCTGGTATAGTTAGGGTTCTGGTATAGTCATGGGTCTGGTGTAGTTAGGGGTATGGTACAGTTAGTGTACTGATTTGGTTATGGATCTGGTTTAGTCAGGGGTCTGGTATAGTTAGGGTCTGGTATAGTTAGCGTCTGGTATAGTTAGGGGTCTGGTATAGTTAGGGGTCTGGTGTAGTTAGGGGTCTGGAGTAGTTTGGGGTCTGGTATAGTTAGCGGCCTGGTGTAGTTAGTGGTCTGGTATAGTTAGCGGTCTGGTATAGTTAGGGTCTGGTATAGTTAGGGGTCTATTGTTGTTAGGGGTCTGGTATAGTTAGGGGGCTGGTGTAGATAGGGGTCTTGGATAGTTCGGGGTCTGGTGTCGTTAGTGGCCTGTTGTAGTTAGTGATCTGGTATAGTTAGGGTCTGGTATAGTCAGCGGTCTGGTATAGTTAGTGGTCTGGTATAGTTAGGGTCTGGTGTAATTAGTGGTCTGGTATAGTTAGGGGTCTGGTATAGTTAGTGGTCTGGTATAGTTAGGGTCTGGTATAGTTAGGGGTCTATTGTTGTTAGGGGTCTGGTATAGTTAGGGGGCTGGTGTAGATAGGGGTCTGGTATAGTTTGGGGTCTGGTGTCATTAGTGGCCTGTTGTAGTTAGTGATCTGGTATAGTTAGGGTCTGGTATAGTCAGCGGTCTGGCATAGTTAGGCTCTGGTATAGTTAGCGGTCGGGCATAGTTAGCGGCTGGTATAGTTAGGGGTCTGGTATAGTTAGTGGTCTGGTATAGTTAGGGTCTGGTGTAATTAGTGGTCTGGTATAGTTAGGGGTCTGGTATAGTTAGTGGTCTGGTATAGTTAGTGTCTGGTGTAGTTAATGGTCTCGTATGGTTAGGGGTCTGGTATAGTTAGGGGTCTGGTGTAGTTTGGTGTCTGGTATCGTTAGTGGCCTGGTGTAGTTAGTGATCTGGTATAGCTAGCGGTCTGGTATAGTTAGGGTCTGGTATAGTCAGCGGTCTGGTATAGTTAGAGTCTGGTATAGTTAGCAGTCGGGTATAGTTAGGGTCTGGTATAGTTAGGGGTCTGGTGGAGTTAGTGGTCTGCAGTAGTTAGTGGTCTGGTATAGTTAGGGTCTGGTGTAGTTAGTGGTCTGGAATAGTTAGTGGTCTGGTATAGTTAGGGGTCTGCTATAGTTAGGGGTCTGGTTTAGTCAGAGGTCTGGAGTAGTTAGCGGTCTTGTATAATTTGGGTTTGGTATAGTTAGTATCCTGTATAGTTAGTGCTTTGGTATAGTTAGGATTCTGGTGTACTTAGGGGTCTGGTATAGTAAGGGGAGTGGTATAGTTAGAATTCTGGTGTAGTTAGAGGTCTGGTGTAGTTAGGGGTCTGGTATAGTTAAGGGTCTGGAGTATTAAGGGGTCTGGTATAGTTAGAATTCTGGTTTGGTTATGGATCTGGTTTAGTTAGGGGTCTGGTATAGTTAGGGTCTGGTATAGTTAGGGCTCTGGTATAATTAGGGTCTGGTATAGTTAGTGTCTGGTATAGTTAGGGGTCTGGTATAGTTAGGGTCTGGTATAGTCAGGGTCTGGTATAGTTAGGGGTCTATTATTGTTAGGACTCTGGTATAGTTAGGGGGCTGGTGTAGTTAGTGGTCTGATATAGTTAGGATTCTGGTGTAGTTAGGGGTCTGGTGTAGTCAGAGGTCTGGAGTAGTTGGGGGTCTGGTATAGTTAGGGTCTGGTAAAGTTAGGATCCGGTATAGTTAGGGGTTTGTTATAGTTAGGATTCTGGTGTACTTAGGGGTCTGGTATAGTTAGGGGAGTGGTATAGTTAGGATTCTGGTGTAGTTAGAGGCCTGGTGTAGTTAGGATCTGGTGTAGTTAGGGTCTGGTGTAGTTAGGGGTCTGGTGTAGTTAGGGTTCTGGTGTAGTTAAAGGTCTGGTATAGTAAGGTTTTTGGTGTAGTTAGGGTTCTGGTATGGTTAGGGTCTTGTATAGTTAGGTGTCTGGTATAGTTAGGGGTCTGCTGTATTTATGGGTCTGGTATAGTTAGGGGTCTGATATAGTTAGGGGTCTGGTATAGTTAGGGGTCTGGTATAGTTAGGGGTCTGGTGTAATTAGGGTTCTGGTATATTTAGGGATCTGGTATAGTTAGCGTCTGGTATAGTTAGGGCTCTAGTATAGTTAGGGTCTAGTGCATTTAAGGTCTGGTATAGTTAGGGCTCTAGTATTGTTAGGGTCTGGTATATTTAGCGTCTGGTATAGTTAGGGGTCTGGTGTAGTTAGGATTCTGGTGTAGTTATGGGTCTGGTGTAGTCAGTGGTCTGGAGTAGTTTGGGGTCTGCTATAGTTAGGGTCTGTTATAGTTAGGATCCGGTATAGTTAGGGGTCTGGTATCGTTAGGATTCTGGTGTACTTAGGGGTCTGGTGTACTTAACGATCTGGTGTAGTTAGGGGTCTGGTATAGTTAGGATCTGGTATAGTTAGCGTCCGGTATAGTTTGGGCAATGGTATAGATAGCGGTCTGGTATAGCTAGGGGTCTCGTATAGCTAGGGGTCTGGTATAGTTAGGGGTCTATTATTGTTGCGGGTCTGGTACAGCTAGGGGTCTATTATTGTTAGGGGTCTGGTATAGTTAGGGGGCTGGTGTAGTTAGGGGTCTGGTGTAGTTAGGGGTCTGGTTTTTTTGTGGTCTGGTATAGTTAGTGGCCTGGTTTAGTTAGTGGTCTGGTATAGTTAGCAGTCTGGTATAGTTATGGTCTGGTATAGTTAGCGGGCTGGTATAGTTCGGGTCTGGTATAGTTAGTGGTCTGGTATAGTTAAGGTCTGGTATAGCTAGTGGTTTGGTATAGATAGGGGGTCTGGTATAGTTAGTGGTCTGGTATAGTTCGTGGTCTGGTATAGTTGGGATTCTGGTAGAGTTAGGATTCTGTTGTAGTTAGGGGTCTGGTATAGTTCGGGGTCTGATATAGTTAGGGGTCTGCTGAAGTTAGGGGTCGGGTATTGTTTTGGGTGTGGTGTAGTTAGTGGCCGCATGTAGTTAGTGTTCTGGTATAGTTAGCGTTCTGTTATAGTTAGGATCTGGTATAGTTAGGGTCTGGTATTGTTAGGGGCCTGGTATAGTTAGTGGTCTGGTATAGTTAGGGGTCTGGTGTAGTTAGGGGTCTGGTATAGTTAGGGGTCTGGTGTAGTTAGGGGTCTGGTATAGTTAGTGGCCTGGTGTAGTTAGTGGTCTGGTATAGTTAGCAGTCTGGTATAGTTAGGGTCTGGTATAGTTAGGGTCTGGTATAGTTAGGGGTCTATTATTGTTAGGGGTCTCGTAAAGTTAGGGGGCTGGTGTAGTTAGGGGTCTGGTAGAGTTTGGGGTCTGGTATAGATAGTGGCCTGGTGTAGTTAGTGTTCTGGTATAGGTAGCGGTCTGGTATGGGTCTGGTATAGTTAGTGGACTGGTATATTTAGGATTCTAGTATAGTTAGCATTCTGGTGTAGTTAGGGTCTGGTATAGTGAGCTGTCTGCCATAGTTAGGGTCTGGAATAGTTAGCAGACTGGTATAATTAGCGATCTGGTCTAGTTAGGGTCTGGTATAGTTAGGGTGTGGTATAGTTAGGGGTCTGGTATAGTTAGGGGTTTGTTAGAGTTAGCGTCTGGTATCGTTAGGGGTCTGGTATTGTTAGGGTCCTGTGTCGTTAGTGGTCTGGTATAGTTAGTGCACTGGTATAGTTAGGGCTCTGGTATATTTAGGGGTCTGGTGTAGATAGGGTTCTGGTATAGTTAGGGGTCTATTATTGTTAGGGGTCGGGTATAGTTAGGGGGTTGGTGTAGTTAGGGGTCTGGTGTAGTTTGGGGTATGGTATAGTTAGTGGCCTGGTGTAGTTAGTGGTCTGGTATAGTTAGCGGTCTGGTAAAGTTAGGGTCTGGTATAGTTAGGGGTCTATTATTGTTAGTGATCTGGTATAGTTAGGGGGCTGGTGTAGTTAGGGTGCTGGTGTAGTTAGTGGTCTGGTGTGGTTAGGGGTCTGTTATCTTTAGGGGTCTGGTATAGTTAGGATTCTGGTGTAGTTAGGGGTCTGTTATAGTTAGTGGTCTGGTATATTTAATGGTCTGGTGTAGTTAGGGGTCTGGTGTATTTAGATGTCTGGTAGGGTTAGGGGTCTGGTATAGTTAGGGGTCTGGTGTCGTTACAGTTCTGGTGTAGTTAGGTTTCTGGTGTAGTAAGGGGTCTGGTGTAGTTAGTTTTCTGGTGTACTTAGGATCCTTGCATGGTTAGGTTCTTGTATAGTTAGGTGTCTGGTGTAGTTAGGGTTCTGGTATGGTTAGGTTCTTGTATAGTTAGGTGTCTGTTGTAGTTAGGGTTCTGGCATATTTAGGTGTCTGGTATAGTTTAGTGTCTGATATAGTTAGGGGTCTGGTATAGTTAGGGTTCTGGTATAGTTAGGGGTCTGGTGTAGTTAGGGGTCTGGTATAGTTAAAGTTCTGGTTTGTTTATGGATCTGGTTTAGTTAGGTGTCTGGTATAGTTAGGGTCTGGTATAGTTGGGCTCTGGTATAGTTAGGGTCTGGTATAGTTAGGGTCTGTTATAGTTAGGGGTCTGGTATAGTTAGCGTCTGGTATAGTTAGCGTCTGGTATAGTTAGAGGTCTGGTATTGTTAGGGTCCTGTGTCGTTAGTGGTCTGGTATAGTTAGGGCACTGGTATAGTTAGGGGTCTGGTGTAGTTAGGGGTCTGGTATAGTTAGGGGTCTATTATTGTTAAGGGTTTGGTATAGTTAGGGGGCTGGTGTAGTTAGGGGTCTGGTGTATTTTGGGGTCTGGTATAGTTAGTGGCCTGGTGTACTTAGTGGTCTGGTATAGTTAGCGATCTGGTATAGTTAGGGTCTGGTATAGTTAGGGCTCTATTATTGTTAGGGGTCTGGTATAGTTAGGGGGCTGGTGTAGATAGGGGTCTGGTATAGATTGGGGTCTGGTATCGTTAGTGGCCTGGTGTAGTTAGTGATCTGGTATAGTTAGCGGTCTGGTATAGTTAGTTTCTGGTATAGTCAGCGCTCTGGTATAGTTAGGGTCTGGTATAGTTAGCAGTCGGGTATAGTTAGGGTCTGGTATAGTTAGGGGTCTGGTATAGTTAGTGGTCTGGTATAGTTAGGGTCTGGTATAGTTAGTGGTCTGGTATAGTTAGGGTCTGGTTTAGTTAGTGGTCTGGTATAGTTAGGGGTCTGGTATAGTTAGGGGTCTGGTGTAGTCAGAGGTCTGGAGCAGTTAGCGATCTGATATAGTTTGGTTCTGGTATAGATAGGATCATCTATAGTTAGGGGTTTGGTATAGTTAGGATTCTGGTGTACTTAGGGGTCTGCTATAGTTAGGGGAGTGGAATAGTTAGGATTCTGGTTTAATTAGAGGACTAGTGTAGTTAGGGGTCTGGAGTTGTTAGAGGTCTGGAGCATTTAGTGGTCTGGTATATTTAGGGTCTGGTATAGTTAGGATTTGGAATAGTTAGGGGTTTGGTATAGTTCGAATTCTGGTGTATTTAGGGGTCTGGTGTAGTTAGGGGTCTGGTGTAGTTAGTGGTCTGGTGTAGTTGGGGGTCTGTTATCTTTAGGGGTCTGATATAGTTAGGATTCTGGTGCAGTTAGGCATCTATTATAGTTAGTGGTCTGGTATTGTTAATGTTCTGGTGTAGTTAGGGGTCAGGTATAGTTAGGGGTTTGGTATAGTTAGGATTCTGGTGTAGTTAGGGTTCTGGTGTATTTAGGAGTCTGGTAAGGTTAGGGGTCTGGTATAGTTAGGGGTCTGGTGTAGTTAGGGTCTGGTGTAGTTAGGGGTCTGGTGTAGTTCGGGTTCTGGTGTAGGCAGGGTCTGATCTAGTTAGGGGTCTGGTGTAGTTAGTGTCTGATGTCATTAGGATTCTGGTGTAGTTAGGTTTCTGGTATAGTTAGGGGTCTGGTGTAGTTAGTTTTATGGTGTAGTTAGGATCCTTGCATGGTTAGGTTCTTGTATAGTTAGGTGTCTGGTGTAGTTAGGGCGCTGGTATAGTTACTTTTCTGGTGCAGTTAGGGTTCTGGTATGGTTAGGTTCTTGTATAGTTAGTTGTCTGTTGTAGTTAGGATTCTGGCTTATTTAGGGGTCTGGTATAGTCAAGGGGCTGATATAGTTAGGGATCTGGTTTAGTTATGGGTCTGGTATAGTTAAAGTCTGGTATAGTTAGGGCTCTGGTATAGTTAGGGTGTGGTATAGTTAGGGTGTGGTATAGTTAGGGGTCTGGTATATTTAGCGTCTGGTATAGTTAGGGTCTGATATAGTTAGGGGTCTATTATTGTTAGGGGTCTGGTATAGTTAGGGGGCTGGTGTAGATAGGGGTCTGGTATAGTTTGGGGTCTGGTACATTTAGTGGCCTGGTGTAGTTAGTGGTCCGGTATAGTTAGCGGTCTGGTATATTTAGGGTCTGGTATAGTCAGCGGTCTGGTATAGTTAGGGTCTGGTATAGTTATCAGTCTGGTATAGTTAGCGATCTGGTATAGTTACGGTCTGGTATAGTTAGGATTCTGTTATAGTTAGGGGTCTGATATAGTTAGGATTCTGGTGTAGTTAGGGGTCTGGTGTAGTCAGAGGTCTGGAGTGGCAAGGGGTCTGGTATAGTCAGGATCTGGTATAGTTAGGATCCGGTATAGTTAGGGGTTTGGTATAGGTAGGATTCTGGTGTACTTGGGGTCTTATGTAGTTTGGGATCTGGTGTAGTTAGAGGTCTGGTGTAGTTAGTTTTCTGGTGTAGTTAGGATCCTTTCATGGTTAGATTCTTTTATAGTTAGGTGTCTGGTGTATTTAGGGGGCTGGTATAGTTACTTTTCTGGTGTAGTTAGGGTTCTGGTATGGTTAGGTTCTTGTATAGTTAGGTGTCTGTTGTAGTTAGGGTTCTGGCGTATTCAGGGATCTGGTATAGTTAAGGGTCTGATATAATTAGGGGTCTGGTATAGTTAGGGTTCTGGTATAGTTAGGGGTCTGGTGTAGTTAGGGGTCTGGTATAGTTAGAGTTCTGGTTTGGTTATGGATCTGGTTTAGTTAGGGGTCTGGTATAGTTAGGGTCTGCTATAGTTAGGGGTCTGGTATAGATAGGGTCTGGTATAGTTAGCGTCTGGTATATTTAGAGGTCTGGTATTGTTAGGGTCCTGAGTCGTTAGTGGTCTGGTATAGTTAGGGCACTGGTACAGTTAGGGGTCTGGTATAGTTAGGGTCTTGTATAGTTAGGGGTCTATTATTGTTAGTGGCCTGGTGTAGTTAGTGATCTGGTATAGTTAGCGGTCTGGTATAGTTAGGGTCTGGTATAGTCAGCGGTCTGGTATAGTTAATGGTCTGGTATAGTTAGCGGTCGGGTATCGTTAGGGTCTGGTATAGTTAGGGGTCTGGTATAGTTAGTGGTCTGGTATAGTTAGGGTCTGGTTTAGTTAGTGGTCTGGTATAGTTAGGGGTCTGGTATATTTAGTTGTCTGGTATAGTTAGGGTCTGGTGTAGTTAGTGGTCTAGTATCGTTAGGGCTCTGTTATAGTTAGGGGTCTGGTGTAGTCAGAGGTCTGGAGCAGTTAGCTATCTGATATAGTTTGGGTCTGGTATAGTTAGGATCATCTATAGTTAGGGGTTTGGTATAGTTAGGATTCTGGTGTACTTAGGGGTCTGCGATAGTTAGGGGAGTGGTATAGTTAGGTTTCTGGTGTAGTTAGAGGTTTGGTGTGGTTAGGGGTCTGGAGTAGTTAGAGGTCTGGAGTAGTTAGGGGTCTGGTATAGTTAGGGTCTGGTATAGTTAGGATCCGAAATAGTTAGGGGTTTGGTATAGTTCGAATTCTGGTGTAGTTAGGGGTCTGGTGTAGTTAGTGGTCTGGTGTAGTTAGGGGTCTGTTATCTTTAGGAGTCTGGTATAGTTAGGATTCTGGTGTAGTTATGGGTCTGTTATAGTTAGTGGTCTGGTATATTTAATGGTCTGGTGTAGTTAGGGGTCTGGTTTCGTTAGGATTCTGGTGTAGTTAGGGGTCTGGTGTATTTAGAGGTCTGGTAGGGTTAGGGGTCTGGTATAGTTAGGGGTCTGGTGTAATTAGGTCCTGGTGAATTTAGTGGTCTGGTGTAGTTCGGGTTCTGGTGTAGGTAGGATCTGATGTAGTTAGGGGTCTGGTGTAGTTAGTGTCTGGTGTCGTTAGGGTTCTGGTGTAGTTTGGTTTCTGGTGTAGTTAGGATCCTTGCATGGTTAGGTTCTTGTATAGTTAGGTTTCCTGTGTAGTTAGGGGTCTGGTGTAGTTAGTTTTCTGGTGCTGATAGGATCCTTGCATGGTTAGGTTCTTGTAGAGTTAGGTGTCTGGTGTAGTTAGGGGGCTGGTATAGTTAGTTTTCTGGTGTAGTTAGGGTTCTGGTATGGTTGGTTCTTGTATAGTTAGGTGTCTGTTGTAATTAGGGTTCTGGCGTATTTTGGGGGTCTGGTATAGTTAGGGTTCTGATATAGTTAGGGGTCTGGTATAGTTAGGGTTCTGGTATAGTTAGGGGTCTGGTGTAGTTAGGGGTCTGGTATAGTTAGAGTTCTGGTTTGGTTATGGATCTGGTTTAGTTAGGGATCTGGTATAGTTAGGGTCTGGTATAGTTAGGGTCTGGTATAGTTAGGGACTGGTATAGTCAGCGGTCTGGTATAGTTAGGGTCTGTTATAGTTAGCGGTCGGGTACTGTTAGGGTCTGGTATAGTTAGCAGTCTGGTATAGTTAGCGATCTGGTATGGTTAGGGTCTGGTATAGTTAGGGGTCGGGTATAGTTAGGGTCTGGTATAGTTAGGGGTCTATTATTGTTAGGGTTTCTGGTATAGTTAGGGGGCTGCTGTAGTTAGGGTTCTGGTGTAGTTAGTGGTCTGGGGTAGTTAGGGGTCTGTTATCTTTAGGGGTCAGGTATAGTTAGAATTCTGGTGTAGTTAGGGGGCTGTTATAGTTAGTGGTCTGGTATAGTTAATGGTCTGGTGTAGTTAGGGATCTGGTATAGTTAGGGGTCTGGCATAGTTAGGATTCTGGTGTAGTTAGGGGTCTGGTGTATTTAGGGGTCTGGTAGGGTTAGAGGTCTGGTATACTTAGGGGTCTGGTATAGTTAGGGTCTGGTGTAGTTAGGGGTCTGGTGTAGTTCGGGTTCTGGTATAGATAGAATCTGATTTAGTTAGGGGTCTGGTGTAGTTAGTGTCTGGTGTCGTTAGGGTTCTGGTGTAGTAAGGGGTCTGGTGTAGTTAGTTTTCTGGTGTAGTTAGGATCCTTGCATGGTTTGGTGCTTATATAGTTAGGTGTCTGGTGTAGTTAGGGGGCTGGTATAGTTACTTTTCTGGTGTAGTTAGGGTTCTGGTATGTTTAGGTTCTTGTATAGTTAGGTGTCTATTGTAGTTAGCTTTCTGGCGTATTTAGGGTTCTGGTATAGTTAAGTGTCTGATATAGTTAGGGGTCTGGTATAGTTAGGGTTCTGGTATAGTCATGGGTCTGGTGTAGTTAGGGGTATGGTACAGTTAGTGTACTGATTTGGTTATGGATCTGGTTTAGTCAGGGGTCTGGTATAGTTAGGGTCTGGTATAGTTAGCGTCTGGTATAGTTAGGGGTCTGGTATAGTTAGGGGTCTGGTGTAGTTAGGGGTCTGGAGTAGTTTGGGGTCTGGTATAGTTAGCGGCCTGGTGTAGTTAGTGGTCTGGTATAGTTAGCGGTCTGGTATAGTTAGGGTCTGGTATAGTTAGGGGTCTATTGTTGTTAGGGGTCTGGTATAGTTAGGGGGCTGGTGTAGATAGGGGTCTTGGATAGTTCGGGGTCTGGTGTCGTTAGTGGCCTGTTGTAGTTAGTGATCTGGTATAGTTAGGGTCTGGTATAGTCAGCGGTCTGGTATAGTTAGTGGTCTGGTATAGTTAGGGTCTGGTGTAATTAGTGGTCTGGTATAGTTAGGGGTCTGGTATAGTTAGTGGTCTGGTATAGTTAGGGTCTGGTATAGTTAGGGGTCTATTGTTGTTAGGGGTCTGGTATAGTTAGGGGGCTGGTGTAGATAGGGGTCTGGTATAGTTTGGGGTCTGGTGTCATTAGTGGCCTGTTGTAGTTAGTGATCTGGTATAGTTAGGGTCTGGTATAGTCAGCGGTCTGGCATAGTTAGGCTCTGGTATAGTTAGCGGTCGGGCATAGTTAGCGGCTGGTATAGTTAGGGGTCTGGTATAGTTAGTGGTCTGGTATAGTTAGGGTCTGGTGTAATTAGTGGTCTGGTATAGTTAGGGGTCTGGTATAGTTAGTGGTCTGGTATAGTTAGTGTCTGGTGTAGTTAATGGTCTCGTATGGTTAGGGGTCTGGTATAGTTAGGGGTCTGGTGTAGTTTGGTGTCTGGTATCGTTAGTGGCCTGGTGTAGTTAGTGATCTGGTATAGCTAGCGGTCTGGTATAGTTAGGGTCTGGTATAGTCAGCGGTCTGGTATAGTTAGAGTCTGGTATAGTTAGCAGTCGGGTATAGTTAGGGTCTGGTATAGTTAGGGGTCTGGTGGAGTTAGTGGTCTGCAGTAGTTAGTGGTCTGGTATAGTTAGGGTCTGGTGTAGTTAGTGGTCTGGAATAGTTAGTGGTCTGGTATAGTTAGGGGTCTGCTATAGTTAGGGGTCTGGTTTAGTCAGAGGTCTGGAGTAGTTAGCGGTCTTGTATAATTTGGGTTTGGTATAGTTAGTATCCTGTATAGTTAGTGCTTTGGTATAGTTAGGATTCTGGTGTACTTAGGGGTCTGGTATAGTAAGGGGAGTGGTATAGTTAGAATTCTGGTGTAGTTAGAGGTCTGGTGTAGTTAGGGGTCTGGTATAGTTAAGGGTCTGGAGTATTAAGGGGTCTGGTATAGTTAGAATTCTGGTTTGGTTATGGATCTGGTTTAGTTAGGGGTCTGGTATAGTTAGGGTCTGGTATAGTTAGGGCTCTGGTATAATTAGGGTCTGGTATAGTTAGTGTCTGGTATAGTTAGGGGTCTGGTATAGTTAGGGTCTGGTATAGTCAGGGTCTGGTATAGTTAGGGGTCTATTATTGTTAGGACTCTGGTATAGTTAGGGGGCTGGTGTAGTTAGTGGTCTGATATAGTTAGCGATCTGGTATAGTTAGGGGTCTGGTATAGTTAGGGGTCCATTATTGTTAGGGGTCTGGTATAGTTAGTGGGCTGATGTAGTTAGTGGTCTGGTATAGTTAGGGGTCTGGTATAGTTAGTTGTCTGGTATAGTTTGGATTCTGTTATAGTTGGGGTCTGATATAGTTAGGATTCTGGTGTAGTTATGGGTCTGGTGTAGTTAGTTTTCTGGTGCAGTTAGGATTCTTGTATGGTAAGGTTCTTGTGTAGTTAGGTGTCTGGAGTAGTTAGCGGTCTGGTATAGTTAGTTTTCTGGTGTAGTTAGGGTTCTGGTATGGTTAGGTTCTTGTATAGTTAGGTGCCTGGTGTAGATAGGGGTCTGGTATAGTCAAGGTTTTGATATAGTTAGGGGTCTGGAATAGTTAGGTTCTGGTATAGTTAGGGTCTGGTATAGTTATGGGTCTGGTATAGTTAGGGGTCTGGTATAATTAGCGTCTGGTATAGTTAGGCCTCTGGTATTGTTAGTGGTCTGGTATAGTTTGGGCACTGGTATAGTTAGGTTGTGATATAGTTAGGGTCTGGTGTATTTAGGGGTCTGGTGTATTTAGGAGTCCGGTATAGTTAGGGATCTGTAGTTAGTGGTCTGGTATAGTTAGAGCTCTGGTGTAGTTTTAGATTTGGTTTAGTTAGAGGTCTGGTATAGTTAGCCTCTGGTATAGTTACGGCTCTGGTAAAGTTAGTGTCTGGTATAGTTAAGGTCTAGTATAGTTAGGGTCTGGTATTGTTAGGGTCTGCTATAGTTAGCATCTGGTATATTTAGGGGTCTGGTATTGTTAGGGTTCTGTGTCGTTAGTGGTCTGGTATAGTTAGGGGTCTGGTATAGTTAGGGTTCTGGTGTAGATAGGGGTCTGGTATAGTTAGAGGGCTGGTGTAGTTAGGGGTCTGGTGTAGTTTGAGGTCTGGTATAGTTAGTGGCCTGGTGTAGTTAGTGGTCTGGTATAGTTAGTGGTCTGGTATAGTTAATGGACTGGTGTAGTTAATGGTCTGGTGTAGTTAGAGGTCTGGTATAGTTAGGGGTCTGGTATAGTTAATGGTCTCATATAGTTAGTGGCCTGGTGTAGTTAGTGGTCTGGTATAGTTAGCGGTATGGTATAGTTAGGTGTCTATTATTGTTAGGGGTATGGTATAGTTAGGGGGCTGGTGTAGATAGGAGTCTGGTATAGTTTGGGGTATGGCATCATTAGTGGCCTGGTATAGTTAGTGATCTGGTATAGTTAGCGGTCTGGTATAGTTAGGGTCTGGTATAATCAGCGGTCTGGTATAGTTAGGGTCTGGCAAAGTTAGCAGTCGGGTATAGTTAGGGTCTGGTATAGTTAGTGGTCTGGTATAGTTAATGGTCTTGTATAGTTAGGGTTCTGGTGTAGTTAGGAGTCTGGTGTAGTCAGAGGTCTGGAGCAGTTAGCATTCTGTTATTTTTTGTGTCTGGTATAGTTAGGATCCTGTATAGTTAGGTGTTTGGTATAGTTAGGATTCTGGTGTACTTAGGGGTCTGGTATAGTTAGGAGAGTGGTATAGTTAGGATTATGGTGTATTTAGAGGTCTGGCGTAGTTAGGGGTCTGGTGTAGTTAGAGGTCTGGAGTAGTTAGGAATCTGGTATAGTTAGTGTCTTGTATAGTTAGGATCCGGAATAGATGGGGTTTGGTCTTGTTCGAATTCTGATCTAGTTAGGGATCTGGTGTAGTTAGGGGTCTGTTATCATTAGGGGTCTGGTATAGTCAGGATTCTGGTGTAGTTAGGGGTTTGGTATAGTTAGTGGTCTGGTATAGTTAAGTTCTGGTGTAGTTAGGATTCTGGTTTAGTTAGGGGTCTGGTATAGTTAGGATTCTGGTGTAGTTCGGGGTCTGGTGTATTTAGGGTTCTGGTAAGGTTAGGGGTCTGGTATAGTTAGGGGTCTGGTGTATTTAGGGGTCTGGTAGGGTTAGAGGTCTGGTATACTTAGGGGTCTGGTATAGTTAGGGTCTGGTGTAGTTAGGGGTCTGGTGTAGTTCGGGTTCTGGTATAGAGAGAATCTGATTTAGTTAGGGGTCTGGTGTAGTTAGTGTCTGGTGTCGTTAGGGTTCTGGTGTAGTTAGATTTCTGGTGTAGTAAGGGGTCTGGTGTAGTTAGTTTTCTGGTGTAGAAGGATCCTTGCATGGTTAGGTGCTTATATAGTTAGGTGTCTGGTGTAGTTAGGGGGCTGGTATAGTTAATTTTCTGGTGTAGTTAGGGTTCTGGTATGTTTAGGTTCTTGTATAGTTAGGTGTCTATTGTAGTTAGCTTTCTGGCGTATTTAGGGTTCTGGTATAGTTAAGTGTCTGATATAGTTAGGGGTCTGGTATAGTTAGGGTTCTGGTATAGTCAGGGGTCTGGTGTAGTTAGGGGTATGGTACAGTTAGTGTACTGGTTTGGTTATGGATCTGGTTTAGTCAGGTGTCTGGTATAGTTAGCGTCTGGTATAGTTAGAGGTCTGGTATTGTTAGGGTCTATTATAGTTACGGCACTGGTATAGTTAGGGGTCTGGTATAGTTAGGGGTCTGGTGTAGTTAGGGGTCTGGAGTAGTTTGGGGTCTGGTATAGCTAGTGGCCTGGTGTAGTTAGTGGTCTGGTATAGTTAGCGGTCTGGTATAGTTAGGGTCTGGTATAGTTAGGGGTCTATTGTTGTTAGGGGTCTGGTATAGTTAGGGGGCTGGTGTAGATAGGGGTCTTGGATAGTTTGGGGTCTGGTGTCGTTAGTGGCCTGTTGTAGTTAGTGATCTGGTATAGTTAGGGTCTGGTGTAATTAGTGGTCTGGTATAGTTAGGGGTCTGGTATAGTTAGTGGTCTGGTATAGTTAGGGTCTGGTATAGTTAGGGGTCTATTGTTGTTAGGGGTCTGGTATAGTTAGGGGGCTGGTGTAGATAGGGGTCTGGTATAGTTTGGGGTCTGGTGTCGTTAGTGGCCTGTTGTAGTTAGTGATCTGGTATAGTTAGGGTCTGGTATAGTCAGCGGTCTGGTATAGTTAGGCTCTGGTATAGTTAGCGGTCGGGCATAGTTAGGGGCTGGTATAGTTAGGGGTCTGGTATAGTTAGTGGTCTGGTATAGTTAGGGTCTGGTGTAATTAGTGGTTTGGTATAGTTAGGGGTCTGGTATAGTTAGTGGTCTGGTATAGTTAGGGTCTGGTGTAGTTAATGGTCTCGTATGGTTAGGGGTCTGGTATAGTTAGGGGACTGGTGTAGTTTGGGGTCTGGTATCGTTAGTGGCCTGGTGTAGTTAGTGATATGGTATAGTTAGCGGTCTGGTATAGTTAGGGTCTGGTATAGTCAGCGGTCTGGTATAGTTAGAGTCTGGTATAGTTAGCAGTCGGGTATAGTTAGGGTCTGGTATAGTTAGGGGTCTGGTGGAGTTAGTGGTCTGCAGTAGTTAGTGGTCTGGTATAGTTAGGGTCTGGTGTAGTTAGTGGTCTGGAATAGTTAGTGGTCTGGTATAGTTAGGGGTCTGCTATAGTTAGGGGTCTGGTTTAGTCAAAGGTCTGGAGTAGTTAGCGGTCTTGTATAATTTGGGTTTGCTATAGTTAGTATCCTGTATAGTTAGTGCTTTGGTATAGTTAGGATTCTGGTGTACTTAGGGGTCTGGTATAGTTAGGGGAGTGGTATAGTTAGAATTCTGGTGTAGTTAGAGGTCTGGTGTAGTTAGGGGTCTGGTATAGTTAAGGGTCTGGTGTATTAAGGGGTCTGGTATAGTTAGGGTCTGGTATAGTTAGAATTCTGGTTTGGTTATGGATCTGGTTTAGTTAGGGGTCTGGTATAGTTAGGGTCTGGTATAGTTAGGGCTTTGGTATAATTAAGGTCTGGTATAGTTAGTGTCTGGTGTACTTAGGGGTCTGGTATAGTTAGGGGAGTGGTATAGTTAGAATTCTGGTGTAGTTAGAGGTCTGGTGTAGTTAGGGGTCTGGTATAGTTAAGGGTCTGGAGTATTAAGGGGTCTGGTATAGTTAGGGTCTGGTATAGTTAGAATTCTGGTTTGGTTATGGATCTGGTTTAGTTAGGGGTCTGGTATAGTTAGGGTCTGGTATAGTTAGTGTCTGGTATAGTTAGGGGTCTGGTATAGTTAGGGTCTGGTATAGTCAGGGTCTGGTATAGTTAGGGGTCTATTATTGTTAGGACTCTGGTATAGTTAGGGGGCTGGTGTAGTTAGTGGTCTGGTATAGTTTGGATTCTGTTATAGTTGGGGTCTGATATAGTTAGGATTCTGGTGTAGTTATGGGTCTGGTGTAGTTAGTTTTCTGGTGTAGTTAGGATTCTTGTATGGTAAGGTTCTTGTGTAGTTAGGTGTCTGGAGTAGTTAGCGGTCTGGTATAGTTAGTTTTCTGGTGTAGTTAGGGTTCTGGTATGGTTAGGTCCTTGTATAGTTAGGTGCCTGGTGTAGATAGGGGTCTGGTATAGTCAAGGTTTTGATATAGTTAGGGGTCTGGAATAGTTAGGTTCTGGTATAGTTAGGGTCTGGTATAGTTATGGGTCTGGTATAGTTAGGGGTCTGGTATAATTAGCGTCTGGTATAGTTAGGCCTCTGGTATTGTTAGTGGTCTGGTATAGTTTGGGCACTGGTATAGTTAGGTTGTGATATAGTTAGGGTCTGGTGTATTTAGGGGTCTGGTGTATTTAGGGGTCTGTATAGTTAGGGATCTGGTGTAGTTAGTGGTCTGGTATAGTTTGGGCACTGGTATAGTTAGGGTGTGATATACTTAGGGTTTGGTGTATTTAGGGGTCTGGTGTATTTAGGAGTCCGGTATAGTTAGGGATCTGTAGTTAGTGGTCTGGTATAGTTAGAGCGCTGGTGTAGTTTTAGATTTGGTTTAGTTAGAGGTCTGGTATAGTTAGCCTCTGGTATAGTTACGGCTCTGGTAAAGTTAGTGTCTGGTATAGTTAAGGTCTGGTATAGTTAGGGTCTGGTATAGTTAGGGGTCTATTGTTGTTAGGGGTCTGGTATAGTTAGGGGGCTGGTGTAGATAGGGGTCTTGGATAGTTTGGGGTCTGGTGTCGTTAGTGGCCTGTTGTAGTTAGTGATCTGGTATAGTTAGGGTCTGGTATAGTCAGCGGTCTGGTATAGTTAGTGGTCTGGTATAGTTAGGGTCTGGTGTATTTAGGGGTCTGGTGTATTTAGGGGTCTGTATAGTTAGGGATCTGGTGTAGTTAGTGGTCTGGTATAGTTTGGGCACTGGTATAGTTAGGGTGTGATATACTTAGGGTTTGGTGTATTTAGGGGTCTGGTGTATTTAGGAGTCCGGTATAGTTAGGGATCTGTAGTTAGTGGTCTGGTATAGTTAGAGCTCTGGTGTAGTTTTAGATTTGGTTTAGTTAGAGGTCTGGTATAGTTAGCCTCTGGTATAGTTACGGCTCTGGTAAAGTTAGTGTCTGGTATAGTTAAGGTCTGGTATAGTTAGGGTCTGGTATAGTTAGGGGTCTATTGTTGTTAGGGGTCTGGTATAGTTAGGGGGCTGGTGTAGATAGGGGTCTTGGATAGTTCGGGGTCTGGTGTCATTAGTGGCCTGTTGTAGTTAGTGATCTGGTATAGTTAGGGTCTGGTATAGTCAGCGGTCTGGTATAGTTAGTGGTCTGGTATAGTTAGGGTCTGGTGTAATTAGTGGTCTGGTATAGTTAGGGGTCTGGTATAGTTAGTGGTCTGGTATAGTTAGGGTCTGGTATAGTTAGGGGTCTATTGTTGTTAGGGGTCTGGTATAGTTAGGGGGCTGGTGTAGATAGGGGTCTGGTATAGTTTGGGGTCTGGTGTCATTAGTGGCCTGTTGTAGTTAGTGATCTGGTATAGTTAGGGTCTGGTATAGTCAGCGGTCTGGTATAGTTAGGCACTGGTATAGTTAGCGGTCGGGCATAGTTAGGGGCTGGTATAGTTAGGGGTCTGGTATAGTTAGTGGTCTGGTATAGTTAGGGTCTGGTGTAATTAGTGGTCTGGTATAGTTAGGGGTCTGGTATAGTTAGTGGTCTGGTATAGTTAGGGTCTGGTGTAGTTAATGGTCTGGTATAGTTAGTGGTCTGGTATAGTTAGGGTCTGGTGTAATTAGTGGTCTGGTATAGTTAGGGGTCTGGTATAGTTAGTGGTCTGGTATAGTTAGGGTCTGGTATAGTTAGGGGTCTATTGTTGTTAGGGGTCTGGTATAGTTAGGGGGCTGGTGTAGATAGGGGTCTGGTATAGTTTGGGGTCTGGTGTCATTAGTGGCCTGTTGTAGTTAGTGATCTGGTATAGTTAGGGTCTGGTATAGTCAGCGGTCTGGTATAGTTAGGCACTGGTATAGTTAGCGGTCAGGCATAGTTAGGGGCTGGTATAGTTAGGGGTCTGGTATAGTTAGTGGTCTGGTATAGTTAGGGTCTGGTGTAATTAGTGGTCTGGTATAGTTAGGGGTCTGGTATAGTTAGTGGTCTGGTATAGTTAGGGTCTGGTGTAGTTAATGGTCTCGTATGGTTAGGGGTCTGGTATAGTTAGGGGTCTGGTGTAGTTTGGGGTCTGGTATCGTTAGTGGCCTGGTGTAGTTAGTGATCTGGTATAGTTAGCGGTCTGGTATAGTTAGGGTCTGGTATAGTCAGCGGTCTGGTATAGTTAGAGTCTGGTATAGTTAGCGGTCGGGTATAGTTAGGGTCTGGTATAGTTAGGGGTCTGGTGGAGTTAGTGGTCTGCAGTAGTTAGTGGTCTGGTATAGTTAGGGTCTGGTGTAGTTAGTGGTCTGGAATAGTTAGTGGTCTGGTATAGTTAGGGGTCTGGTATAGTTAATGGTCTTGTATAGTTAGGGTTCTGGTGTAGTTAGGAGTCTGGTGTAGTCAGAGGTCTGGAGCAGTTAGCATTCTGTTATTTTTTGTGTCTGGTATAGTTAGGATCCTGTATAGTTAGGTGTTTGGTATAGTTAGGATTCTGGTGTACTTAGGGGTCTGGTATAGTTAGGAGAGTGGTATAGTTAGGATTATAGTGTAGTTAGAGGTCTGGCGTAGTTAGGGGTCTGGTGTAGTTAGAGGTCTGGAGTAGTTAGGAATCTGGTATAGTTAGTGTCTTGTATAGTTAGGATCCGGAATAGATGGGGTTTGGTCTTGTTCGAATTCTGATCTAGTTAGGGATCTGGTGTAGTTAGGGGTCTGTTATCATTAGGGGTCTGGTATAGTCAGGATTCTGGTGTAGTTAGGGGTTTGGTATAGTTAGTGGTCTGGTATAGTTAAGTTCTGGTGTAGTTAGGATTCTGGTTTAGTTAGGGGTCTGGTATAGTTAGGATTCTGGTGTAGTTCGGGGTCTGGTGTATTTAGGGTTCTGGTAAGGTTAGGGGTCTGGTATAGTTAGGGGTCTGGTGTATTTAGGGGTCTGGTAGGGTTAGAGGTCTGGTATACTTAGGGGTCTGGTATAGTTAGGGTCTGGTGTAGTTAGGGGTCTGGTGTAGTTCGGGTTCTGGTATAGAGAGAATCTGATTTAGTTAGGGGTCTGGTGTAGTTAGTGTCTGGTGTCGTTAGGGTTCTGGTGTAGTTAGATTTCTGGTGTAGTAAGGGGTCTGGTGTAGTTAGTTTTCTGGTGTAGAAGGATCCTTGCATGGTTAGGTGCTTATATAGTTAGGTGTCTGGTGTAGTTAGGGGGCTGGTATAGTTAATTTTCTGGTGTAGTTAGGGTTCTGGTATGTTTAGGTTCTTGTATAGTTAGGTGTCTATTGTAGTTAGCTTTCTGGCGTATTTAGGGTTCTGGTATAGTTAAGTGTCTGATATAGTTAGGGGTCTGGTATAGTTAGGGTTCTGGTATAGTCAGGGGTCTGGTGTAGTTAGGGGTATGGTACAGTTAGTGTACTGGTTTGGTTATGGATCTGGTTTAGTCAGGTGTCTGGTATAGTTAGCGTCTGGTATAGTTAGAGGTCTGGTATTGTTAGGGTCTATTATAGTTACGGCACTGGTATAGTTAGGGGTCTGGTATAGTTAGGGGTCTGGTGTAGTTAGGGGTCTGGAGTAGTTTGGGGTCTGGTATAGCTAGTGGCCTGGTGTAGTTAGTGGTCTGGTATAGTTAGCGGTCTGGTATAGTTAGGGTCTGGTATAGTTAGGGGTCTATTGTTGTTAGGTGTCTGGTATAGTTAGGGGGCTGGTGTAGATAGGGGTCTTGGATAGTTTGGGGTCTGGTGTCGTTAGTGGCCTGTTGTAGTTAGTGATCTGGTATAGTTAGGGTCTGGTGTAATTAGTGGTCTGGTATAGTTAGGGGTCTGGTATAGTTAGTGGTCTGGTATAGTTAGGGTCTGGTATAGTTAGGGGTCTATTGTTGTTAGGGGTCTGGTATAGTTAGGGGGCTGGTGTAGATAGGGGTCTGGTATAGTTTGGGGTCTGGTGTCGTTAGTGGCCTGTTGTAGTTAGTGATCTGGTATAGTTAGGGTCTGGTATAGTCAGCGGTCTGGTATAGTTAGGCTCTGGTATAGTTAGCGGTCGGGCATAGTTAGGGGCTGGTATAGTTAGGGGTCTGGTATAGTTAGTGGTCTGGTATAGTTAGGGTCTGGTGTAATTAGTGGTTTGGTATAGTTAGGGGTCTGGTATAGTTAGTGGTCTGGTATAGTTAGGGTCTGGTGTAGTTAATGGTCTCGTATGGTTAGGGGTCTGGTATAGTTAGGGGACTGGTGTAGTTTGGGGTCTGGTATCGTTAGTGGCCTGGTGTAGTTAGTGATATGGTATAGTTAGCGGTCTGGTATAGTTAGGGTCTGGTATAGTCAGCGGTCTGGTATAGTTAGAGTCTGGTATAGTTAGCAGTCGGGTATAGTTAGGGTCTGGTATAGTTAGGGGTCTGGTGGAGTTAGTGGTCTGCAGTAGTTAGTGGTCTGGTATAGTTAGGGTCTGGTGTAGTTAGTGGTCTGGAATAGTTAGTGGTCTGGTATAGTTAGGGGTCTGCTATAGTTAGGGGTCTGGTTTAGTCAAAGGTCTGGAGTAGTTAGCGGTCTTGTATAATTTGGGTTTGGTATAGTTAGTATCCTGTATAGTTAGTGCTTTGGTATAGTTAGGATTCTGGTGTACTTAGGGGTCTGGTATAGTTAGGGGAGTGGTATAGTTAGAATTCTGGTGTAGTTAGAGGTCTGGTGTAGTTAGGGGTCTGGTATAGTTAAGGGTCTGGTGTATTAAGGGGTCTGGTATAGTTAGGGTCTGGTATAGTTAGAATTCTGGTTTGGTTATGGATCTGGTTTAGTTAGGGGTCTGGTATAGTTAGGGTCTGGTATAGTTAGGGCTTTGGTATAATTAGGGTCTGGTATAGTTAGTGTCTGGTGTACTTAGGGGTCTGGTATAGTTAGGGGAGTGGTATAGTTAGAATTCTGGTGTAGTTAGAGGTCTGGTGTAGTTAGGGGTCTGGTATAGTTAAGGGTCTGGAGTATTAAGGGGTCTGGTATAGTTAGGGTCTGGTATAGTTAGAATTCTGGTTTGGTTATGGATCTGGTTTAGTTAGGGGTCTGGTATAGTTAGGGTCTGGTATAGTTAGTGTCTGGTATAGTTAGGGGTCTGGTATAGTTAGGGTCTGGTATAGTCAGGGTCTGGTATAGTTAGGGGTCTATTATTGTTAGGACTCTGGTATAGTTAGGGGGCTGGTGTAGTTAGTGGTCTGGTATAGTTTGGATTCTGTTATAGTTGGGGTCTGATATAGTTAGGATTCTGGTGTAGTTATGGGTCTGGTGTAGTTAGTTTTCTGGTGTAGTTAGGATTCTTGTATGGTAAGGTTCTTGTGTAGTTAGGTGTCTGGAGTAGTTAGCGGTCTGGTATAGTTAGTTTTCTGGTGTAGTTAGGGTTCTGGTATGGTTAGGTCCTTGTATAGTTAGGTGCCTGGTGTAGATAGGGGTCTGGTATAGTCATGGTTTTGATATAGTTAGGGGTCTGGAATAGTTAGGTTCTGGTATAGTTAGGGTCTGGTATAGTTATGGGTCTGGTATAGTTAGGGGTCTGGTATAATTAGCGTCTGGTATAGTTAGGCCTCTGGTATTGTTAGTGGTCTGGTATAGTTTGGGCACTGGTATAGTTAGGTTGTGATATAGTTAGGGTCTGGTGTATTTAGGGGTCTGGTGTATTTAGGGGTCTGTATAGTTAGGGATCTGGTGTAGTTAGTGGTCTGGTATAGTTTGGGCACTGGTATAGTTAGGGTGTGATATACTTAGGGTTTGGTGTATTTAGGGGTCTGGTGTATTTAGGAGTCCGGTATAGTTAGGGATCTGTAGTTAGTGGTCTGGTATAGTTAGAGCTCTGGTGTAGTTTTAGATTTGGTTTAGTTAGAGGTCTGGTATAGTTAGCCTCTGGTATAGTTACGGCTCTGGTAAAGTTAGTGTCTGGTATAGTTAAGGTCTGGTATAGTTAGGGTCTGGTATAGTTAGGGGTCTATTGTTGTTAGGGGTCTGGTATAGTTAGGGGGCTGGTGTAGATAGGGGTCTTGGATAGTTTGGGGTCTGGTGTCATTAGTGGCCTGTTGTAGTTAGTGATCTGGTATAGTTAGGGTCTGGTATAGTCAGCGGTCTGGTATAGTTAGTGGTCTGGTATAGTTAGGGGTCTGGTATAGTTAGTGGTCTGGTATAGTTAGGGTCTGGTATAGTTAGGGGTCTATTGTTGTTAGGGGTCTGGTATAGTTAGGGGGCTGGTGTAGATATGGGTCTGGTATAGTTTGGGGTCTGGTGTCATTAGTGGCCTGTTGTAGTTAGTGATCTGGTATAGTTAGGGTCTGGTATAGTCAGCGGTCTGGTATAGTTAGGCACTGGTATAGTTAGCGGTCGGGCATAGTTAGGGGCTGGTATAGTTAGGGGTCTGGTATAGTTAGTGGTCTGGTATAGTTAGGGTCTGGTGTAATTAGTGGTCTGGTATAGTTAGGGGTCTGGTATAGTTAGTGGTCTGGTATAGTTAGGGTCTGGTGTAGTTAATGGTCTGGTATAGTTAGTGGTCTGGTATAGTTAGGGTCTGGTGTAATTAGTGGTCTGGTATAGTTAGGGGTCTGGTATAGTTAGTGGTCTGGTATAGTTAGGGTCTGGTATAGTTAGGGGTCTATTGTTGTTAGGGGTCTGGTATAGTTAGGGGGCTGGTGTAGATAGGGGTCTGGTATAGTTTGGGGTCTGGTGTCATTAGTGGCCTGTTGTAGTTAGTGATCTGGTATAGTTAGGGTCTGGTATAGTCAGCGGTCTGGTATAGTTAGGCACTGGTATAGTTAGCGGTCAGGCATAGTTAGGGGCTGGTATAGTTAGGGGTCTGGTATAGTTAGTGGTCTGGTATAGTTAGGGTCTGGTGTAATTAGTGGTCTGGTATAGTTAGGGGTCTGGTATAGTTAGTGGTCTGGTATAGTTAGGGTCTGGTGTAGTTAATGGTCTCGTATGGTTAGGGGTCTGGTATAGTTAGGGGTCTGGTGTAGTTTGGGGTCTGGTATCGTTAGTGGCCTGGTGTAGTTAGTGATCTGGTATAGTTAGCGGTCTGGTATAGTTAGGGTCTGGTATAGTCAGCGGTCTGGTATAGTTAGAGTCTGGTATAGTTAGCGGTCGGGTATAGTTAGGGTCTGGTATAATTAGGGGTCTGGTGGAGTTAGTGGTCTGCAGTAGTTAGTGGTCTGGTATAGTTAGGGTCTGGTGTAGTTAGTGGTCTGGAATAGTTAGTGGTCTGGTATAGTTAGGGGTCTGCTATAGTTAGGGGTCTGGTTTAGTCAGAGGTCTGGAGTAGTTAGCGGTCTTGTATAATTTGGGTTTGGTATAGTTAGTATCCTGTATAGTTAGTGCTTTGGTATAGTTAGGATTCTGGTGTAATTAGGGGTCTGGTATAGTTAGGGGAGTGGTATAGTTAGAATTCTGGTGTAGTTAGAGGTCTGGTGTAGTTAGGGGTCTGGTATAGTTAAGGGTCTGGAGTATTAAGGGGTCTGGTATAGTTAGGGTCTGGTATAGTTAGAATTCTGGTTTGGTTATGGATCTGGTTTAGTTAGGAGTCTGGTATAGTTAGGGTCTGGTATAGTTAGGGCTCTGGTATAATTAGGGTCTGGTATAGTTAGTGTCTGGTATAGTTAGGGGTCTGGTATAGTTAGGGTCTGGTATAGTCAGGGTCTGGTATAGTTAGGGGTCTATTATTGTTAGGACTCTGGTATAGTTAGGGGGCTGGTGTAGTTAGTGGTATGATATAGTTAGCGGTCTGGTATAGTTAGGGTCTGATATAGTTAGGGGTCCATTATTGTTAGGGGTCTGGTATAGTTAGTGGGCTGATGTAGTTAGTGGTCTGGTATAGTTAGGGGTCTGGTATAGTTAGTGGTCTGGTATAGTTTGGATTCTGTTATAGTTGGGGTCTGATATAGTTAGGATTCTGGTGTAGTTATGGGTCTGGTGTAGTTAGTTTTCTGGTGTAGTTAGGATTCTTGTATGGTAAGGTTCTTGTGTAGTTAGGTGTCTGGAGTAGTTAGCGGTCTGGTATAGTTAGTTTTCTGGTGTAGTTAGGGTTCTGGTATGGTTAGGTCCTTGTATAGTTAGGTGCCTGGTGTAGATAGGGGTCTGGTATAGTCAAGGTTTTGATATAGTTAGGGGTCTGGAATAGTTAGGTTCTGGTATAGTTAGGGTCTGGTATAGTTATGGGTCTGGTATAGTTAGGGGTCTGGTATAATTAGTGTCTGGTTTAGTTAGGCCTCTGGTATTGTTAGTGGTCTGGTATAGTTTGGGCACTGGTATAGTTAGGTTGTGATATAGTTAGGGTCTGGTGTATTTAGGGGTCTGGTGTATTTAGGGGTCTGTATATTTAGGGATCTGGTGTAGTTAGTGGTCTGGTATAGTTTGGGCACTGGTATAGTTAGGGTGTGATATACTTAGGGTTTGGTGTATTTAGGGGTCTGGTGTATTTAGGAGTCCGGTATAGTTAGGGATCTGTAGTTAGTGGTCTGGTATAGTTAGAGCTCTGGTGTAGTTTTAGATTTGGTTTAGTTAGAGGTCTGGTATAGTTAGCCTCTGGTATAGTTACGGCTCTGGTAAAGTTAGTGTCTGGTATAGTTAAGGTCTGGTATAGTTAGGGTCTGGTATTGTTAGGGTCTGTTATAGTTAGCATCTGGTATAGTTAGGGGTCTGGTATTGTTAGGGTTCTGTGTCGTTAGTGGTCTGGTATAGTTAGGGGTCTGGTATAGTTAGGGTTCTGGTGTAGATAGGGGTCTGGTATAGTTAGAGGGCTGGTGTAGTTAGGGGTCTGGTGTAGTTTGAGGTCTGGTATAGTTAGTGGCCTGGTGTAGTTAGTGGTCTGGTATAGTTAGCGGTCCGGTATAGTTAGGGTCTGGTGTAGTTAGGATTCTGCTGTAGTTAGAGGTCTGGTATAGTTAGTGGTCTGGTATAGTTAATGGACTGGTGTAGTTAATGGTCTGGTGTAGTTAGAGGTCTGGTATAGTTAGGGGTCTGGTATAGTTAATGGTCTCATATAGTTAGTGGCCTGGTGTAGTTAGTGGTCTGGTATAGTTAGCGGTATGGTGTAGTTAGGTGTCTATTATTGTTAGGGGTATGGTATAGTTAGGGGGCTGGTGTAGATAGGGGTCTGGTATAGTTTGGGGTATGCCATCATTAGTGGCCTGGTATAGTTAGTGATCTGGTATAGTTAGCGGTCTGGTATAGTTAGGGTCTGGTATAATCAGCGGTCTGGTATAGTTAGGGTCTGGCATAGTTAGCAGTCGGGTATAGTTAGGGTCTGGTATAGGTAGTGGTCTGGTATAGTTAATGGTCTTGTATAGTTAGGGTTCTGGTGTAGTTAGGAGTCTGGTGTAGTCAGAGGTCTGGAGCAGTTAGCATTCTGTTATTTTTTGTGTCTGGTATAGTTAGGATCCTGTATAGTTAGGTGTTTGGTATAGTTAGGATTCTGGTGTACTTAGGGGTCTGGTATAGTTAGGAGAGTGGTATAGTTAGGATTATGGTGTAGTTAGAGGTCTGGCGTAATTAGGGGTCTGGTGTAGTTAGAGGTCTGGAGTAGTTAGGAATCTGGTTTAGTTAGTGTCTTGTATAGTTAGGATCCGGAATAGATGGGGTTTGGTCTTGTTCGAATTCTGATCTAGTTAGGGATCTGGTGTAGTTAGGGGTCTGTTATCATTAGGGGTCTGGTATAGTTAGGATTCTGGTGTAGTTAGGGGTTTGGTATAGTTAGTGGTCTGGTATAGTTAAGTTCTGGTGTAGTTAGGATTCTGGTTTAGATAGGGGTCTGGTATAGTTAGGATTCTGGTGTAGTTCGGGGTCTGGTGTATTTAGGGTTCTGGTAAGGTTAGGGGTCTGGTATAGTTAGGGGTCTGGTGTATTTAGGGGTCTGGTAGGGTTAGAGGTCTGGTATACTTAGGGGTCTGGTATAGTTAGGGTCTGGTGTAGTTAGGGGTCTGGTGGAGTTAGTGGTCTGCAGTAGTTAGTGGTCTGGTATAGTTAGGGTCTGATGTAGTTAGTGGTCTGGAATAGTTAGTGGTCTGGTATAGTTAGGGGTCTGCTATAGTTAGGGGTCTGGTTTAGTCAGAGGTCTGGAGTAGTTAGCGGTCTTGTATAATTTGGGTTTGGTATAGTTAGTATCCTGTATAGTTAGTGCTTTGGTATAGTTAGGATTCTGGTGTACTTAGAGGTCTGGTATAGTTAGGGGAGTGGTATAGTTAGAATTCTGGTGTAGTTAGAGGTCTGGTGTAGTTAGGGGTCTGGTATAGTTAAGGGTCTGGAGTATTAAGGGGTCTGGTATAGTTAGGGTCTAGTATAGTTAGAATTCTGGTTTGGTTATGGATCTGGTTTAGTTAGGGGTCTGGTATAGTTAGGGTCTGGTATAGTTAGGGCTCTGGTATAATTAGGGTCTGGTATAGTTAGTGTCTGGTATAGTTAGGGGTCTGGTATAGTTAGGGTCTGGTATAGTCAGGGTCTGGTATAGTTAGGGGTCTATTATTGTTAGGACTCTGGTATAGTTAGGGAGCTGGTGTAGTTAGTGGTCTGATATAGTTAGCGGTCTGGTATAGTTAGGGGTCTGGTATAGTTAGGGGTCCATTATTGTTAGGGGTCTGGTATAGTTAGTGGGCTGATGTAGTTAGTGGTCTGGTATAGTTAGGGGTCTGGTATAGTTAGTGGTCTGGTATAGTTTGGATTCTGTTATAGTTGGGGTCTGATATAGTTAGGATTCTGGTGTAGTTATGGGTCTGGTGTAGTTAGTTTTCTGGTGTAGTTAGGATTCTTGTATGGTAAGGTTCTTGTGTAGTTAGGTGTCTGGAGTAGTTAGCGGTCTGGTATAGTTAGTTTTCTGGTGTAGTTAGGGTTCTGGTATGGTTAGGTCCTTGTATAGTTAGGTGCCTGGTGTAGATAGGGGTCTGGTATAGTCAAGGTTTTGATATAGTTAGGGGTCTGGAATAGTTAGGTTCTGGTATAGTTAGGGTCTGGTATAGTTATGGGTCTGGTATAGTTAGGGGTCTGGTATAATTAGTGTCTGGTTTAGTTAGGCCTCTGGTATTGTTAGTGGTCTGGTATAGTTTGGGCACTGGTATAGTTAGGTTGTGATATAGTTAGGGTCTGGTGTATTTAGGGGTCTGGTGTATTTAGGGGTCTGTATATTTAGGGATCTGGTGTAGTTAGTGGTCTGGTATAGTTTGGGCACTGGTATAGTTAGGGTGTGATATACTTAGGGTTTGGTGTATTTAGGGGTCTGGTGTATTTAGGAGTCCGGTATAGTTAGGGATCTGTAGTTAGTGGTCTGGTATAGTTAGAGCTCTGGTGTAGTTTTAGATTTGGTTTAGTTAGAGGTCTGGTATAGTTAGCCTCTGGTATAGTTACGGCTCTGGTAAAGTTAGTGTCTGGTATAGTTAAGGTCTGGTATAGTTAGGGTCTGGTATTGTTAGGGTCTGTTATAGTTAGCATCTGGTATAGTTAGGGGTCTGGTATTGTTAGGGTTCTGTGTCGTTAGTGGTCTGGTATAGTTAGGGGTCTGGTATAGTTAGGGTTCTGGTGTAGATAGGGGTCTGGTATAGTTAGAGGGCTGGTGTAGTTAGGGGTCTGGTGTAGTTTGAGGTCTGGTATAGTTAGTGGCCTGGTGTAGTTAGTGGTCTGGTATAGTTAGCGGTCCGGTATAGTTAGGGTCTGGTGTAGTTAGGATTCTGCTGTAGTTAGAGGTCTGGTATAGTTAGTGGTCTGGTATAGTTAATGGACTGGTGTAGTTAATGGTCTGGTGTAGTTAGAGGTCTGGTATAGTTAGGGGTCTGGTATAGTTAATGGTCTCATATAGTTAGTGGCCTGGTGTAGTTAGTGGTCTGGTATAGTTAGCGGTATGGTGTAGTTAGGTGTCTATTATTGTTAGGGGTATGGTATAGTTAGGGGGCTGGTGTAGATAGGGGTCTGGTATAGTTTGGGGTATGCCATCATTAGTGGCCTGGTATAGTTAGTGATCTGGTATAGTTAGCGGTCTGGTATAGTTAGGGTCTGGTATAATCAGCGGTCTGGTATAGTTAGGGTCTGGCATAGTTAGCAGTCGGGTATAGTTAGGGTCTGGTATAGGTAGTGGTCTGGTATAGTTAATGGTCTTGTATAGTTAGGGTTCTGGTGTAGTTAGGAGTCTGGTGTAGTCAGAGGTCTGGAGCAGTTAGCATTCTGTTATTTTTTGTGTCTGGTATAGTTAGGATCCTGTATAGTTAGGTGTTTGGTATAGTTAGGATTCTGGTGTACTTAGGGGTCTGGTATAGTTAGGAGAGTGGTATAGTTAGGATTATGGTGTAGTTAGAGGTCTGGCGTAATTAGGGGTCTGGTGTAGTTAGAGGTCTGGAGTAGTTAGGAATCTGGTTTAGTTAGTGTCTTGTATAGTTAGGATCCGGAATAGATGGGGTTTGGTCTTGTTCGAATTCTGATCTAGTTAGGGATCTGGTGTAGTTAGGGGTCTGTTATCATTAGGGGTCTGGTATAGTTAGGATTCTGGTGTAGTTAGGGGTTTGGTATAGTTAGTGGTCTGGTATAGTTAAGTTCTGGTGTAGTTAGGATTCTGGTTTAGATAGGGGTCTGGTATAGTTAGGATTCTGGTGTAGTTCGGGGTCTGGTGTATTTAGGGTTCTGGTAAGGTTAGGGGTCTGGTATAGTTAGGGGTCTGGTGTATTTAGGGGTCTGGTAGGGTTAGAGGTCTGGTATACTTAGGGGTCTGGTATAGTTAGGGTCTGGTGTAGTTAGGGGTCTGGTGGAGTTAGTGGTCTGCAGTAGTTAGTGGTCTGGTATAGTTAGGGTCTGATGTAGTTAGTGGTCTGGAATAGTTAGTGGTCTGGTATAGTTAGGGGTCTGCTATAGTTAGGGGTCTGGTTTAGTCAGAGGTCTGGAGTAGTTAGCGGTCTTGTATAATTTGGGTTTGGTATAGTTAGTATCCTGTATAGTTAGTGCTTTGGTATAGTTAGGATTCTGGTGTACTTAGAGGTCTGGTATAGTTAGGGGAGTGGTATAGTTAGAATTCTGGTGTAGTTAGAGGTCTGGTGTAGTTAGGGGTCTGGTATAGTTAAGGGTCTGGAGTATTAAGGGGTCTGGTATAGTTAGGGTCTAGTATAGTTAGAATTCTGGTTTGGTTATGGATCTGGTTTAGTTAGGGGTCTGGTATAGTTAGGGTCTGGTATAGTTAGGGCTCTGGTATAATTAGGGTCTGGTATAGTTAGTGTCTGGTATAGTTAGGGGTCTGGTATAGTTAGGGTCTGGTATAGTCAGGGTCTGGTATAGTTAGGGGTCTATTATTGTTAGGACTCTGGTATAGTTAGGGAGCTGGTGTAGTTAGTGGTCTGATATAGTTAGCGGTCTGGTATAGTTAGGGGTCTGGTATAGTTAGGGGTCCATTATTGTTAGGGGTCTGGTATAGTTAGTGGGCTGATGTAGTTAGTGGTCTGGTATAGTTAGGGGTCTGGTATAATTAGTGGTCTGGTATAGTTTGGATTCTGTTATAGTTGGGGTCTGATATAGTTAGGATTCTGGTGTAGTTATGGGTCTGGTGTAGTTAGTTTTCTGGTGTAGTTAGGATTCTTGTATGGTAAGGTTCTTGTGTAGTTAGGTGTCTGGAGTAGTTAGCGGTCTGGTATAGTTAGTTTTCTGGTGTAGTTAGGGTTCTGGTATGGTTAGGTCCTTGTATAGTTAGGTGCCTGGTGTAGATAGGGGTCTGGTATAGTCAAGGTTTTGATATAGTTAGGGGACTGGAATAGTTAGGTTCTGGTATAGTTAGGGTCTGGTATAGTTATGGGTCTGGTATAGTTAGGGGTCAGGTATAATTAGCATCTGGTATAGTTAGGCCTCTGGTATTGTTAGTGGTCTGGTATAGTTTGGGCACTGGTATAGTTAGGTTGTGATATAGTTAGGGTCTGGTGTATTTAGGGGTCTGGTGTATTTAGGGGTCTGTATAGTTAGGGATCTGGTGTAGTTAGTGGTCTGGTATAGTTTGGGCACTGGTATAGTTAGGGTGTGATATACTTAGGGTTTGGTGTATTTAGGGGTCTGGTGTATTTAGGAGTCCAGTATAGTTAGGGATCTGTAGTTAGTGGTCTGGTATAGTTAGAGCTCTGGTGTAGTTTTAGATTTGGTTTAGTTAGAGGTCTGGTATAGTTAGCCTCTGGTATAGTTACGGCTCTGGTAAAGTTAGTGTCTGGTATAGTTAAGGTCTAGTATAGTTAGGGTCTGGTATTGTTAGGGTCTGTTATAGTTAGCATCTGGTATAGTTAGGGGTCTGGTATTGTTAGGGTTCTGTGTCGTTAATGGTCTGGTATAGTTAGGGGTCTGGTATAGTTAGGGTTCTGGTGTAGATAGGGGTCTGGTATAGTTAGAGGGCTGGTGTAGTTAGGGGTCTGGTGTAGTTTGAGGTCTGGTATAGTTAGGGTCTGGTATAGTTAGGATTCTGCTGTAGTTAGGGGTCTGGTATAGTTAGTGGTCTGGTATAGTTAATGGACTGGTGTAGTTAATGGTCTGGTGTAGTTAGGGGTCTGGTATAGTTAGGGGTCTGGTATAGTTAATGGTCTCATATAGTTAGTGGCCTGGTGTAGTTAGTGGTCTGGTATAGTTAGCGGTATGGTATAGTTAGGTGTCTATTATTGTTAGGGGTATGGTATAGTTAGGGGGCTGGTGTAGATAGGGGTCTGGTATAGTTTGGGGTATGGCATCATTAGTGGCCTGGTATAGTTAGTGATCTGGTATAGTTAGCGGTCTGGTATAGTTAGGGTCTGGTATAATCAGCGGTCTGGTATAGTTAGGGTCTGGCATAGTTAGCAGTCGGGTATAGTTAGGGTCTGGTATAGTTAGGGGTCTGGTATAGTTAATGGTCTTGTATAGTTAGGGTTCTGGTGTAGTTAGGAGTCTGGTGTAGTCAGAGGTCTGGAGCAGTTAGCATTCTGTTATTTTTTGTGTCTGGTATAGTTAGGATCCTGTATAGTTAGGTGTTTGGTATAGTTAGGTTTCTGGTGTACTTAGGTGTCTGGTATAGTTAGGAGAGTGGTATAGTTAGGATTATGGTGTAGTTAGAGGTCTGGCGTAGTTAGGGGTCTGGTGTAGTTAGAGGTCTGGAGTAGTTAGGAATCTGGTATAGTTAGTGTCTTGTATAGTTAGGATCCGGAATAGATGGGGTTTGGTCTTGTTCGAATTCTGATCTAGTTGGGGATCTGGTGTAGTTAGGGGTCTGTTATCATTAGGGGTCTGGTATAGTTAGGATTCTGGTGTAGTTAGGGATTTGGTATAGTTAGTGGTCTGGTATAGTTAAGTTCTGGTGTAGTTAGGATTCTGGTTTAGTTAGGGGTCTGGTATAGTTAGGATTCTGGTGTAGTTCGGGTTCTGGTGTATTTAGGGTTCTGGTAAGGTTAGGGTTCTGGTATAGTTAGGGGTCTGGTGTAGTTAGGGTCTGGTGTAGTTAGGGGTCTGGTGTAGTTTGGGTTCTGGGGTAGTTAGAGTCTGATGTAGTTAGGGGTCTGGTGTCGTTAGGATTCTGGTGTAGTTAGGTTTCTGGTGTAGTTAGGGGTCTGGTTTAGTTAGTTTTCTAGTGTAGTTAGGATTCTTGCATGGTTAGGTTCTTGTAAAGTTAGTGTCGGGTGTAGTTAGGGGTCCGGTATAGTTAGTTTTCTGGTGTAGTTAGGATTCTGGTATGGTTAGGTTCCTCTATAGTTAGGGGTCTGGTGTAGTTAGGTCACTGGTATAATTAGGGGTCTATTATTGTTAGGGGTCTGGTATAGTTAGGGGGCTGGTGTAGTTAGGGGTCTGGTGTAGTTTGGGGTCTGGTATAGTTAGTGGCCTGGTATAGTTGGTGGCCTGGAATAGTTAGCGGTCAGGTATAGTTAGGGACTGGTATAGTCAGCGGTCTGGTATAGTTAGGGTCTGGTATAGTTAGGGGTCTGGTATAGTTAGTGGTCTGGTATTGTTAGGGTCTGGTGTAGTTTGTGGTCTGGTAAAGTTAGGGCTCTGGCATAGTTAGGGGTCTGGTGTAGTCAGAGGTCTGGAGCAGTTAGCGATCTGATATAGTTAGGGTCTGGTATAGTTAGGGGTCTGGTATAGTTAGTGGTCTGGTATAGTTAGGGTCTGGTGTAGTTAGTGGTCTGGTATAGTTAGGGCTCTGGTATAGTTAGGGGTCTGGTGTAGTCAGAGGTCTGGAGCAGTTAGCGATCTGATATAGTTAGGGGTTTGGTATAGTTAGGATTCTGGTGTACTTAGGGGTCTGCTATAGTTAGCGGAGTGGTATAGTTAGGATTCTGGTGTAGTTAGAGGTCTGGAGTAGTTAGGGGTCTGGTATAGTTAGGGTCTGGTATGTAAGGATCCGGAATAGTTAGGGGTTTGGTATAATTTGAATTCTGGTGTAGTTAGGGGTCTGGTGTAGTTAGGGGTCTGGTGTCGTTAGGGGTCTGTTATTTGTAGGGGTCTGGTATAGTTAGGATTCTGGTGTAGTTAGGGGTCTGTTATAGTTAGTGGTCTGGTATAGTTAATGGTCTGGCATGGTTAGGGGTCTGGTATAGTTGGGGGTCTGGTATAGTTAGGATTCAGGTGTAGTTAGGGGTCGGGTGTATTTAGGGGTCTGGTAGGGTTAGGGGTCTGGTATAGATAGGGGTCTGGTGCAGGTAAGGTCTGGTGTAGTTAGGGGTCTGGTGTCCTAAGGGTTCTGGTGTAGTTAGGTTTCTGGTGTAGTTAGTTTTCTGGTGTAGTTAGGATCCTTTTCATGGTTAGGTTGTTTTATAGTTAGGTGTCTGGTGTAGTTAGGGAGATGGTATAGTTACTTTTCTGGTGTAGTTAGGGTTCTGGTATGGTTAGGTTCTTGTATAGTTAGGTGTCTGTTGTAGTTAGGGTTCTGGCGTATTTAGGGATCTGGTATAGTTAAGGGTCTGATATAGTTAGGGGTCTGGTATAGTTAGGGTTCTGGTATAGTTAGGGATCTGGTGTACTTAGGGGTCTGGTATAGTTAGAGTTCTGGTTTGGTTATAGATCTGGTTTAGTTAGGGGTCTGGTATAGTTAGGGTCTGGTATAGTTAGGGCTCTGGTATAGGTAGGGTCTGGTGTAGTTAGGGGTCTGGTGTATTTAGGGGTCTGGTATAGTTAGCGTCTGGTATAGTTAGAGGTCTGGTATTGTTAGGGTCCTGTGTCGTTAGTGGTCTGGTATAGTTAGGACACTGGTACAGTTACGGGTCTGGTGTAGTTAGGGGTCTGGTATAGTTAGGGGTCTATTATTGTTAGGGGTCTGGTATAGTTAGGGGGCTGGTGTAGTTAGGGGTCTGGTGTAGTTTGGGGTCTGGTATAGTTAATGGCCTGGTGTAGTTAGTGGTCTGGTATAGTTAGCGGTCTGGTACAGTTAGCGATCTGGCATAGTTAGGGTCTGGTATAGTTAGTGGTCTGGTATAGTTAGGGTCTGGTATAGTTAGCGGTCGGGTATAGTTAGGGTCTGTTATAGTTAGCGGTCTGGTATAGCTAGCGATCTGGCCTAGTTAGGGTCTGGTATAGTTAGGGCTCTGGTATCATTAGTGGGCTGGTATAGTTAGGCGTCTGGTATTGTTAGTGGTCTGCTATAGTTAGGGGTCTGGTATAGTTGGTGCTCTGGTATAGTTAGGATTCTGTTATAGTTAGGGGTCTGATATAGTTAGGATTCTGGTGTAGTTAGGGGTCTGGTGTAGTCAGAGGTCTGGAGTAGTAAGGGGTCTGGTATTTTTAGGGTCTGGTATAGTTAGTATTCTGGTATACTTAGGGGTCTTATTTAGTTAGGGGTCTGGTATAGTTAGGGGTCTGGTATAGTTAGGGGAGTGGTAAAGTTAGGATTCTGGTGTAGTTAGAGGTCTGGTGTAGTTAGGTTCCGGAATAGTTAGGGGTTTGTTACAGTTTGAATTCTGGTATAGTTAGGGGTCTGGTGTAGTTAGGGGTCTGGTGTAGTTAGGTGTCTGTGATCGTTAGGGGTCTTGTATAGTTAGGATTCTGGTGTAGCTAGGGGTCTGGTGTATTTAGGGTTCTGGTAGGGTTAGGGGTCTGGTATAGTTAGGGGTCTGGTATAGTTAGGGGTCTGCTGTAGTTAGGGTCTGGTGTAGTTAGGGGTCCGGTGTAGTTTGGGTTCTGGGGTAGTTAGAGTCTGATGTAGTTAGGGGTCTGGTGTCATTAGGATTCTGGTGCAGTTAGGTTTCTGGTGTAGTTAGGGGTCTGGTTTAGTTAGTTTTCTGGTGTAGTTAGGATTCTTGCATGGTTAGGTTCTTGTAAAGTTAGGTGTCTGGTGTAGTTAGGGGTCTGGTATAGTTAGTTTTCTGGTGTAGTCAGGATTCTGGTATGGTTAGGTTCCTCTATAGTTAGGGGTCTGGTGTAGTTAGGGCACTGGTATAGTTAGGGGTCTGGTATATTTAGGGATCTGTTGTTGATAGGGGTCTGGTATTTTAAGGGGTCTATTTTTGTTAGGGGTCTGGTATAATTAGGGGGCTGGTGTAGTTGGTGGTCTGGAATAGCTAGTGGTCAGGTATAGTTAGGGTCTGGTATAGTCAGCGTTCTGGTATAGTTAGGGTCTGGTATAGTTAGTGGTCGGGTATAGTTAGGGTCTGGTATAGTTAGGGGTCTGGTATAGTTAGCGATCTGGCATAGTTAGGGTCTGGTGTAGTTAGCGGTCTGGTATAGTTAGGGTCTGGTATAGTTAATGGCCTGGTGTAGTTAGTGGTCTGGTATAGTTAGGGCTCTGGTATAGTTAGGGCTCGGGTGTAGTCAGAGGTCTGGAGCAGTTAGCGATCTGATATAGTTAGGGGTTTAGTATAGTTAGGATTCTGGTGTACTTAGGAGTCTGCTATAGTTAGGGGAGTGGTATAGTTAGGATTCTGGTGTAGTTAGAGGTCTGGAGTAGTTAGGGGTCTGGTATAGTTAGGGTCTGGTATGTTAGGATCCGGAATAGTTAGGGGTTTGGTATAATTCGAATTCTGGTTTAGTTAGGGGTCTGGTGTAGTTAGGGGTCTGTTATTTTTAGGGGTCTGGTATAGTTAGGATTCTGGTGTAGTTAGGGGTCTGTTATAGTTAGTGGTCTGGTATAGTTAATGGTCTGGCATAGTTAGTGGTCTGGTATAGTTAGCGGTCTGGTATAGTTAGGGTCTGGTATTGTTAGTGGTCGGGTATAGTTAGGGCCTGGTATAGTTAGGGGTCTGGTATAGTTAGTGGTCGGGTATAGTTAGGGTCTGGTATAGTTAGGGGTCTGGTATAGTTAATGGTCTGGTATTGTTAGGGTCTGGTGTAGTTAGTGGTCTGGTATAGTTAGGGCTCTGGTATAGTTAGGGGTCTGGTGTAGTCAGAGGTCTGGAGCAGTTAGCGATCTGATTTATTTAGGTGTTTAGTATAGTTAGGATTCTGGTGTACTTAGGGGTCTGCTATAGTTAGGGGAGTGGTATAGTTAGGATTCTGGTGTAGTTAGAGGTCTGGAGTAGTTAGGGGTCTGGTATAGTTAGGGTCTGGTATATTAGGATCCGGAATAGTTAGGGGTTTGGTATAATTTGAATTCTGGTTTAGTTAGGGGTCTGGTGTAGTTAGGGGTCTGTTATTGTTAGGGGTCTGGTATAGTTAGTGGTCTGGTATAGTTAGTGGTCTGGTGTAGTTAGGGGTCTGGTATACTTAGGGGTCTGATATAGTTAGGATTCTGGTGTACTTAGGGGTCTTATGTAGTTAAGGGTCTGGTATAGTTAGGGGTCTGGTATAGTTAGGATTCTGGTGTAGTTAGGGGTCTGGTATAGTTAGGGGAGTGGTAAAGTTAGGATTCTGGTGTAGTTAGAGGTCTGATGTAGTTAGGGGTCTGGTGTAGTTAGAGGTCTGGAGCAGTTAGGGGCTGGTATATTTAGGGTCTTATATAGTTAGTTTTCGGAATAGTTAGGGGTCTGGTATAGTTAGTGGTCTGGTATAGTTAGTGGTCTGGTGTAGTTAGGGGTCTGGTATCCTTAGGGGTCTGGTATAGTTAGGGGACTGGTGTAGTTAGCGGTCTGGTATAGTTAGCGATCTGGCATAGTTAGGGTCTGGTATAGTTAGGACTCTGGTATCATTAGTGGGCTGGTATAGTTAGGCGTCTGGTGTAGTTAGTGTCTGATGTAGTTAGGGGTCTGGTTTAGTTAGTGTCTCGTGTATTTAGGCTCTGATGTATTTAGGCCTGATATAGTTAGGGTCTGATGTAGTTAGGGTTCTGGTGTAGTTAGGGGTCTGGTGTCGTTAGGGTTCTGGTGTAGTTAGGTTTCTGGTGTAATTGGGATTCTTGTATGGTTAGGTTCTTATGTAGTTAGGTGTCTGGTGTAGTTAGGCATCTGGTTGAGTTAGGGGTCTGGTATAGTTAGGGGTCTGGTTTTGTTAGGATCTGGTGTAGTTATCTTCTGATGTAGTTAGGGGTCTGGTGTATTTAGGGTTCTGGTGTAGTTAGAGGTCTGGTATAGTTAGGTTTCTGGTGTAGTTAGGGTTCTGGTATGGTTAGGACCTTGTATAGTTAGGTGTCTGGTGCAGTTAGGGTTCTGGTGTAGTTACGGGTCTGGTGTAATTAGGGTTCAGGTGCGGTTAGGGGTCTGGTATAGTTGGGTTTCTGGAGTAGTTAGGGGTCTGGTTTTTTTAGGGGTCTGGTATAGTTAGCGTCTGGTATAGTTAGGGCTCTAGTATAGTTAGGGGTCTATTATTGTTAGGGGTCTGGTAGAGTTAGGGGACTGGTGTAGTTAGTGGTCTGGTATAGTTAGGGTCTGCTATAGTTAGGGGTCTTGTATAGTTAGGGTCTGCTTTAGTTAGTGGTCTATTATTGTTAGGGGTCTGGTATAGTTAGGGGACTGGTGTAGTTAGCGGTCTGGTATAGTTAGCGATCTGGCATAGTTAGGGTCTGGTATAGTTAGGACTCTGGTATCACTAGTGGGCTGGTATAGTTAGGCGTCTGGTGTAGTTAGTGATCTGGTATAGTTAGGGGTCTGGTATAGTTAGTGCTCTAGTATAGTTAGGATTCTGTTAGGGGTCTGATATAGTTAGGATTCTGGTGTACTTAGGGGTCTTATGTAGTTAAGGGTCTGGTATAGTTAGGGGTCTGGTATAGTTAGGATTCTGGTGTAGTTAGGGGTCTGGTATAGTTAGGGGAGTGGTAAAGTTAGGATTCTGGTGTAGTTAGAGGTCTGATGTAGTTAGGGGTCTGGTGTAGTTAGAGGTCTGGAGCAGTTAGGGGCTGGTATATTTAGGGTCTTATATAGTTAGGTTCCGGAATAGTTAGGGGTTTGGTATAGTTCGAATTCTGGTGTAGTTAGTGGTCTGGTGTAGTTAGGGGTCTGGTATAGTTAGGATTCTGCAGTAGTTAGGGGTCTGGTATAGTTAGTGGTCTTGTATAGTTAATGGTCTGGTGTAGTTAGGGGTCTGGTATAGTTAGGGGTCTGTATAGTTAGGATTCTGGTGTAGTTAGGGCTCTGGTAGGGTTAGGGTTTTGGTGTAGTTAGGGGTCTGGTATTGTTAGGGGTCTGGTGTAGTTAGGGGTCTGATGTAGTTAGGGGTCTGGTGTAGTTAGGGTCTGGTGTAGTTAAGGGTCTGGTGTCATTAGGGTTCTGGTATAGTTAGGTTTCTGGTGTAGTTAGGGGTCCGGTGTAGTTAGTTTTCTGGTGTAGTTAGGATACTTGTATGGTTAGGTTCTTGTGTAGTTAGGTGTCTGGTGTAGTTAGGCATCTGGTATGGTTAGTTTTCTGGTATTGTTAGGGCTCTGGTATATTTAGGGGTCTGGTGTAGTCAGAGGTCTGGAGCAGTTAGCGATCTGATATAGTTAGGGTCTGGTATATTTAGGGGTCTGGTATAGTTAGTGGTCTGGTATAGCTTGGGTCTGGTGTAGTTAGTGGTCTGGTATAGTTACGGCTCTGGTATAGTTAGGGGTCTGGTGTAGTCAGAGGTCTGGAGCAGTTAGCGATCTGATATAGTTAGGGGTTTGGTATAGTTAGGATTCTGGTGTACTTAGGGGTCTGGTGTAGTTAGGGGTGTGGTATAGTTAGGATTCTGGTGTAGTTAGAGGTCTGGTGTAGTTAGGGGTCTGGTATAGTTAGGGTCTGGTATGTTAGGATCCGGAATAGTTAGGGGTTTGGTATAGTTCGAATTCTAGTGTAGTTAGGGGTCTAGTGTATTTAGGGCTCTGGTGTAGTTTTGGGTCTGTTATAGTTAGGTTTCTGGTGTAGTTAGGGTTCTGGTATGGTTAGGGTCTTGTAAAGTTAGGTGTCTGGTGTAGTTTTAGGGTTCTGTTGTAGTTAGGGGTCCGGTATAGTTGGGTTTCTGGTGTATTTAGGGGTCTGGTGTAGTTAGGGGTCTGGTATAGTTAGGGATCTGGTGCAGTTAGTGGTCTGGTATAGTTGGAGTTCTGGTATAGTTATAGATCTGGTTTAGTTAGGGCTCTGGTAAAATTAGGGTCTGGTATAGTTAACGTCTAGTATAGTTAGGGTCTGGTATTGTTAGGGTCTGGTATAGTTAGCATCTGGTATAGTTAGATGTCTGGTATTGTTAGGGTCCTGTGTCATTAGTGGTCTGGTATAATTAGGGCACTGGTACAGTTAGGGGTCTGGTATATTTAGGGGTCTGGTGTAGATAGGGGTCTGGTATAGTTAGACGTCTATTATTGTTAGAGGTCTGGTATAGTTAGGGGGCTGGTGTAGTTAGGGGTCTGGAGTAGTTTGGGGTCTGGTATAGTTAGTGGCCTGGTGTAGTTGGTGGTCTGGTATAGTTAGCGGTCTGGTATAGTCAGGGTCTGTTATAGTTAGGGGTCTATTATTGTTAGGGGTCTGGTATAGTTAGGGGGCTGGTGTAGATAGGGGTCTGGTATAGTTTGGGGTCTGGTATCGTTAGTGGCCTGGTGTAGTTAGTGATCTGGTATAGTTAGCGGTCTGGTATAGTTAGGGTCTGGTATAGTCAGCGGTCTGGTATAGTTAGGGTCTTGTATAGTTAGCGGTCGGGTATAGTTAGGGGTCTGGTATAGTTAGGGGTCTGGTATAGTTAGTGGTCTGGTATAGTTAGGGTCTGGTGTAGTTAGTGGTCTGGTATAGTTAGGGGTCTGGTATAGTTAGGGGTCTGGTATAGTTAGGGGTCTGGTGTAGTCAGAGATCTGGAGCAGTTAGCGATCTGATATAGTTTGGGTCTGGTATAGTTACCGTCTGGTAAAGTTAGGTGTCTGGTATTGTTAGTGGTCTAGTATATTATGGGCACTGGTATAGTTAGGGTGTGGTGTAGTTAGGGTCTGGTATAGTTAGGGGTCTGGTATAGTTAGGGTCTGGTATAGTTATCATCTGGTACAGTTAGGGGTCTATTATTGTTAGGGGTCTGGTATAATTAGGGGGCTGGTTTAGTTACGGGTCTGGTGTAGTTTGGGGTCTGGTATAGTTAGTGGCCTGGTTTAGTTAGTGGTCTGGTATAATTAGGGGTCTGGTATAGTTTGTGTTCTGGTATAGTTAGGGGTCTGGTATAGTTGGTGCTCTGGTTTAGTTAGGATTCTGTTATGGTTAGGCGTCTGATATACTAAGGATTCTGGTGTAGTTAGGGGACTGGTGTAGTCAGAGGTCTGGAGTAGTTAGCGATCTGGTATAGTTTTGGTCTGGTATAGTTACGATCCGGTATAGTTAGGGGTTTGATATAGTTAGGATTCTGGTGTACTTAGGGGTCTGATGTAGTTAGGGGTCTGGTATAGTTAGGGGAGTGGTATAGTTAGGATTCTGGTGTAGTTAGAGGTCTGGTGTAGTTAGGAGTCTTGTGTAGTTAAAGGTCTGGAGTAGTTAGGGGTCTGGTAGAGTTAGGGTCTGGTATAGTTAGTATCCGTAATAGTTAGTGGTTTGGTATAGTTCTAATTCTGGTGTAGTTAGGGGTCTGTTATCATTATGGGTCTGGTATATTTAGGATTCTGGTGTAGTTAGCGGTCTGGTATAGTTAGGGGTCTGGTATAGTTAGGATTCTGGTGTAGTTAGGGGTCTGGTGTATTTAGGGTTTGGTGTAGTTAGGGTCTGATGTAGTTAGGGGTCTGGTTTAGTTAAGGTCTGTTGTAGTTAGGGGTTTGGTAGGGTTAGGGTTCTGGTGTAGTTAGAGGTCTGGTGTAGTTAGGGTTCTGGTATAGTTAGGGTCTGGTGTAGTTAGGGGTCTGGTGTTTTTAGGGTTCTGGTGTAGTTTGAGGTCTGGTATAGTTAGGGGTCTGGTATAGTTAGGGGTCTGGTGTAGTTAAGGTTCTGGTGTAGTTAGGGGTCTGATATTGTTAGGATTCTGGTTTAGTTAGGGGTCTGGTATAGTTACGGTCTGGTATAGTTAGGGGTCTGGTATAGTTAGGATTCTGGTTTAGTTAGGGGTCTGGTATAGTTAGGGGTCTGGTATTGTTAGGATTCTGGTTTAGTTAGGGGTCTGGTATAGTTACAGTCTGGTATTGTTAGGGTCTGGTATAGTTAGGGGTCTGGTATTGTTAGTGGTCTGGTATAGTTAGGGCTCTGGTATAGTTAGCGGTCTGGTATAGCTACGGGTCTGGTATAGCTTGCGGTCTGGTATAGTTAGGGGTCTGGTATAGTTAGTGATCTGGTATAGTTAGGGGTCTTTTATTGTTAGGGGTCTGGTATAGTTTGAGGGCTGGTGTAGTTAGAGGTCTGGTGTAGTTTGTGGTCTGCTATAGTTAGGGATCTGGTGTAGCTAGTGGTCTGGTATAGCTAGGGGTCTGTTATTGTTAGGGGTCTGGTGTAGTTAGTGGTCTGGCATAGTTAGGGTTCTGGTTTAGTTAGGGGTCTGGTATAGTTAGGTGTCTGCACAGGGTCATTCACGTGGCCTTAATGAGCAGCAACAGGTAAAGTGGAATGGACGGTCCAGGAAAGGGTTCACTGGAGGGAACACCCAGCTCCACATCCTTATGAAAAGGACAGTGATGTAGATTTAGGAGTCCAGCCTTCAAAGATGTCCCAACAACTTCTGCATGCACTGGACTGCCCGACATGAAGCCACCATATTGGACATAGTGCATGAGCTCGCTACCAACCGCCTAGCACTACAGTCACACTACAATCACAATACAGTCACAATACAGTCAAGCATGGGGCATTGGGTCAACCCTGTCAATGCCGCAGATGGGTCCTCACCATGACACCAGGAGTAACCGCTTTCGGGAATGCTCATCCAGGGATAGAGCCAGCTCCAGTCTCCACTCCCTCGGGCACTGACAGATTCGGCTGCCAGCTCTGGTTGGAAGAAGTCCTGGAAATTTGATCATGTGACATTTGTTCATAGCGTTTACCTTCCAAAGGTTGACAGCCCTGAAATTGAGTATTTTTGCTCGTGGTTTTGCACCTCAGCTGTGGTGGAACAAATTCCAACAAGCAGGCGGCCAACATGAGCTGAGAAAGCTGGAAACTGTGCATGAAGAGATAAAAGGGGAAACTGAGGGTGAGTAAAAGGGGAAAAGAGGGGCCAAAGTAAAGGGGATATCGAGATTCGGGGGGGGGCGGGGGGGTGGTGGTGGTGGGGGAGGGGAACTGAGCATCACCCGCAATTTCAGAGACCCCCATTTTAGACCACCCCCCTCCCATTTCAGGGGTCCCTCAGATTTCTGAGCCTCCCCTCCTCTGAAAGCTGAAATTCTGATCCTCATGATTCCTGACTCTCCCGACTCACTCCATCAGGTCCCGGCTCCCTGCAGGTGGCATCATTGACCTAGAGACCGGTGACAACACAACGGGGCCTATCTGGACCTGAAACTCCCGGCAGTCATTTTAATCTAACACCTTCATCTTGGAAAGTCTTCTCAGAATATTACTCTCTATTAAACAAATAATTGCTTCGTTATGTTAACTAGGCAGATATGCATTCAGCTTGGTCAAAACACCTGACAATTCTGACAAGCGCTATCCTGCCGTACTTGTGGACTGCGTTACCGGGTTAGTCATTCAGAAGGCCGAGAATAATAATCGAGAGATGTGAGAGAAAGTTCCAACATGACGGATGGTGAATTGAATTTATCTAATTGCATTTAAAAAGCTAGTCTCAGTAATGGTGACCATGACAACTATCAGATTATTGTAAAAACCCATCTGGGTTCATGAGTGCCCTTCAGAGAAGGAAGTCTGCCACCCTTACCCACTCTGGCCTACATGTGACCCCAGATCAACAGAAACTTTTGCGGTTTGCTCTTAACTGTCCTCTGAGATGACCTAGCAAGTTGCCATGGTAACGGATCACCACCTTGACAAGGGCAATTAGGGATGGGCAACAAATGCTGGCCTAGCCAGCAACACCCACACCTGGTGATTGAGTAAATTAATAAAGAGAGCTTGAGCCATATAATCAGTGAGGTCGTTTGAATTTGTGTTCAGCACGTCTTTCTCCAATTTCTTGGATAACGCAGCCTTGGGTGTCGGAGAAGCCAGTCAGGTTCTCAAGAATGAGCAAGCAGGCTTTGGGGAAGACAAGGGCTCTGGATTCCTGTGTCCCAGAAAGTCAGGAATGGCTGTGGGTTTGACAAAACATGAGGTTGTGGGACTGCAATTTTGAACTTCCCGTTGGAAAAGTGACCCACTCAAACTTCCCATGGGCAGGAAGAGGTTCAGGATGGGCTGGGGTCGCGACCCTCCATGCAGGTCATGTGATGTTGGGCTCACCACTGTGGAAACAGCTGATTTATATTTCCTGTCCCCACCCCCCACCCCACCCCCAACATATTTTCACTAGGTTTGACAGCCTTTGGAAAGTTTCTAAAAACCCACCTTGTTCGAGAGTTCATGAATCTTGGGAGAAGCCCACTGAGGTATCAGGAACATTCTGATGGAAAAGTGTTGAATCTTTTTACAACTTCGAATGCCATTATTAGATGCTATATTATAAATGAGATGTGTTTTACTGCAATGATTGATCAAAGGGCTCTGTCCTGCAAAGGTAAGTTGACCATCATTGTGGGCAGTTTTGGTCACCTTATCTGAGGAAGGATGCACTTGTTATAGAGGGAGTGCAGCGAAGGTTTACCCGACTGATTCCTGGGATAGCGGGACTGACATATGAGGAGATATTGAGTTGGTTAGGATTATATTCGCTGGAAGAAGAATGAGGGGGGATCTCATAGAAACCTATAAAATTCTAACAGGACCAGACAGGGTGGATGCAGGAAGGATGTTCCCAGGGGTCACAGTCTGAGGATACGGGGTAGACCATTTTGGACTGAGATGAGGAGAAATTTCTTCATCCAGAGAGTGGTGAGCCTGTGGAATTCCCTACCACAGAAAGTAGTTGAGGCCAAAGCATTGTATGTTTTCAAGAAGGAGTTAGATATAGCTCTTGGGGCAAAGGGGATCAAGGGATATGGGGAGAAAACGGGAGCAGGCTATTGAGTTGGATGATCAGCCATGATCATAATGAATGATGGAGCAGGCTCGAAGGGCTGAATGGCCTACTCCTGCTCTTATTTACTATGTTTTTATCATATTGGTAAGCATTATGTTAAGTGTTGAGATGCATTAGAGTACTTTTCCTATTGGAAAAAGTGCTATCATGCATTGTTTTAAATTTTGGGAAAAAACTGGTCTGCAGCTTTCACACAGAGAAACAAAACAGCCACCTGGACTGTTTTGAATACAGGTTGTCTAGTGTGGCTTAGAAAAAATGATCCATCTATTATTTCATTTTCAATAGGCTCCATTGTTTGGAACTGTAATGCTCAGTTTTGATGGCTGAGCCAATTATGGATGCTTGGATGAATTTTAAAAGCTGTTAAACCATTTCATTCAGCAGGGGGTTGTGTACATAGTTTGACAGTTTGAAGAAGTTGCTAAAGGATTAGTCACGTTTGATGTGGTTACTGAACAGATGTTTGTTTGCTTTTACAACTGATTTACCAGTTGAGGTAATTAACTGTTTTTATAATAGTACGAATAATATGTTTGAGTTCTAGATTTTTTTGAGGTTTATCTTTTTCATATTCATTTCAAAGACATGGCTCCTGAAGTCTGCCCATGGTGGATACTAGGTGAGTGGCTATGGAGGATACATGGGGGATTGAGGGGGCATAGAAGAGGCATGAGGAGGCATAGGGATATGGGGGCATGGAGGATATGAGGGTGTGTGGATGGGGCATGGGAGCATGAGGCGGCATGGAGTGAGTATGGTGGCTGGGGTGAAGATTAGGGGGCATAAGAGCTATGTTTCAGAGCTGGGCTGATGCCCCAGTTGAACTGAGGAGGACCTTGGAAGCCAGGTCACCTCAGCACCTACGATGCTGTTTCAGGACTCGAAGCCCATCCGCCTACATCTCCAGGACCTGAAAATATGGCGGGTACGGGCAGAGGTGACGGGCTCTAGTTTCTGAATTCGGGAAATGGCCCAGCTCACGTATCCTGAGCTCAACACAAAGACCCAGCCCAATGTTTCCCAGAGGCTCCTGTCTGGGACCAGGTGTGAGAATGTGCTGAACAGTTTGTCAAAAATGGCAAGGAAGCAGAACAATGAATTTTAAAGGTCTTCAGCTTAGACTGAGACAAGGTTTTGGCATCAGAATATTAACTGCCCAGAGAGCCACACCATGGAGAGTCTAGTATTGACCCTTTCCAATGAAAAGATATGAGGAAACAGTCTGGGTGTGCTCATGCTTTCTGATCACCAACCATCATTTTTTGTTCTAAAAATGAGCTTAAAACTCATGCTCTTGGGTAGAGAAATAGGACATCTGAGGCACATTGGGGATGCCAGAATACGAGTCTATCTTAAACACAACCTTATCTTTGTTTCTTGATATTAGAGGTTGCTGTTTGGTGCAGTGCACCGAACTCTGTATTTGTTTCAAATAAATTACTCAACTGTTACTAATCAGTTCCTGTCACACTTTCCTATATCTTGCTGCCAGGAAGCACAAGGGTTTCTGGGCTGTTGCAGACACAGCAAGTTACACTTACTTCTTTCTGTCTGCTGCTTCTTGATCAACTTTAATTCATGGTGTTTCCATGACCTTGTCCCGTGGGGGATCTGCGGGTTTGGTGGGCCAGCACCACAGTGAGAAATTTAAATCACTGGATCCCCTGAGCACCAGCCGGGGGACGAAACTCCTGGTCATTTCGGGATGGTTGGGATCCTGAGGTGAGGGACTGAATGGATCGTGGTTTCATGCCTCCCATCTTGGCAATCAGTGGGAGAGCAAAGCAACGGGCTGATAACAAACAGTGCTCATGCAATGGGCATGCTGCTATCTCCCAGGGTGGCAGCTCATTTGGATCTTTGTAATACCCTTTAACCAATGCCCATCAGACACCAGCTGAGCCAAACTGCCAAGATGCTGTAGGCTGCAGACGTACCCCCTCAGCCCTCAGGCCTGAGTTCCTGCAGGTCACAGGTCACAGGCTTCACATCGGTCTGATTGGGATCACTGCAGATAGATGGGAACACCACCATCCGCAAGTTCCCCTCCAAACCGCACACCATCCTGACTTGGAAATATATCGCCATTCCCTCACTGCTCCACCGACCTGTCCCCAACTCACTCCCTCCCAGCTTACCCATGTTGGAATTTATGAGAGACGCTCTTGGAACATTACGGTTGGTAAGAGATCTCTTTAGCAAGGCTCTATGGCCTCACACCTATCAATAATATTTAGTTTGGTGATATTTACATATGTGAGTACAATAATAGGCCCTTTTGATCCTTTTTTGTATAGAGGTTACCATAACCCTGCAAGTTCAGGTGCCAAGAACATCAATGAGGGTTTTTGGGTGGAGACAGTTTATTTGAGGGTGAAGCGATTGGGAGAGATGTTGGACAGGACTGTGATGGAGCAGGGAGGCATCGTTCAGCTGGATTGTGGCTCAGTGAACTGCTGTGCCCCTTCACGATGTCACCTTCATCACCTGGTAGTTAGTTCTCCTCCAAAGCTAGCTCCAGATGTTCCCCAGCTTGGATGTGGCAGCATCTGAGAGTGTCATCGTTCCGATGCAATGTCAAACTGAGCCCAATCTGCCCTCACTGCTGAATATAAAAGGCCTCACTGTATTATCAAAAGAAGGGTAAGGGTGTTTTCCCCGCTGTCCTGTCCAATTTTATCCTTTAACCAACAACTCTGAAAACCATTATCTGTTCATTATCACATTGCTGTTTGTGGGATCTTGCTGTGTGTGAATTTGACTTCTGCAATTCCTACATTACAACAAGTGACTACATTTCCAAAGCACTTTATAGATTATAAAGTGAATTGGGATGTCCTGAGATTTTTTTATTCATGGAATGTGGGTTTCGCTGGCTAGTCCAGCATTTATTGCCCACTCTTAATTGCCCTTGAGAAGGCGGCAATGAGCTGCCTTCTTGAACCGCTGCAGTCCATGCGGTGTAGGTACACCCACAGTGCTGTTAGGGAGGGAATTCCAGGATTTTGACCCAGTGACAGTGAAGGAACAGTGATATATTTCCAAGTCAGGATGGTGTGTGACTTGGAGGGGAACTTTCAACTGGTGGTGTTCCCATGTATCTTCTTTCTCCAATGGTCTGCATGAAGAGAGCCCCATTCGCTGGTTTGGCTGGTGAGTGTGGATTTCTGGCTTGAGCTGTAAGCCAAGTATTCAGGGAGCCCTTTACACCAAAGGACAGTTTGCTTAGATTCAAGGGAAATGTCATCAATGCTGCCAGGAAATTTGGCAGTGATCTGCATCATGTATTGGGGGTCTCTACACATCCTCTACATTGGTGTCTCTACACATCCTCTACACTGGGGTCTCTACACATCCTCTACATTGGGGTCTCTACACATCCTCTACACTGGGGTCTCTACACATCCTCTACATTGGGGTCTCTACACATCCTCTACACTGGGGTCTCTACACATCCTCTACACTGGGGTCTCTACACATCCTCTACACTGCAGCTGAAAGGAGTGGAAGCTTTGTAGAAAGCAGCAGGCCTGACGACATCGGGTTTATAAACAGTGGGTTTGTATACAGCGGGTTTGTATACAGCGGGTTTGTATACAGCAGGTTTGTGTACAGCTGGTCTGTATACAGCGGGTTTATATGCCGTGGGCTTGTGTACAGCAGGTTTGTGTACAGTGGGTTTGTATACAGCGTGTTTGTATACAGCGGGTTTGTGTACAGCTGGTTTGTGTACAGCGGGTTTGTATACAGCGGGTTTGTATACAGCGGGTTTGTATACAGCAGGTTTGTATACAGCGTGTTTGTATACAACAGGTTTATATGCAGCGGGTTTGTATACAGCGGGTTTGTATGCAGCGGGTTTGTGTACAGCTGGTTTGTGTACAGCGGGTTTGTATACAGCGGGTTTGTATACAGCGGGTTTGTGTACAGTTGGTTTGTATAGAGCAGGTTTATATACAGTGGATTTGTATACAGCGGGTTTATATACAGCGGGTTTGTATACAGTGGGTTTGTAAACAGCGGGTTTATATTCAGCGGGTTTATATACAGCGGGTTTGTGTACGGCAGGTTTATATACAGCAGGTTTGTGTACACGGGTTTATATACAGTGGGGTTGTATACAGCGGGTTTGTGTACAGCGGGTTTGTGTACAGCGGATTTGTGTATAGCGGGTTTATATACTGTAGGTTTATATACACCGGGTTTATATACAGTGGGCTTGTATACAGCAGGTTTGTATACAGCGGGTTTATATTCAGCGGGTTTATATACAGCGGGTTTGTGTACGGCAGGTTTATATACAGCAGGTTTGTGTACATGGGTTTATATACAGTGGGGTTGTATACAGCGGGTTTGTGTACAGCGGGTTTGTGTACAGCGGGTTTATATTCAGCGGGTTTGTATATAACAGGTTTATATTCAGCGGGTTTGTATATAGCGGGTTTATATACAGCGGGTTTAATACAGCGAGTTTATATACAGCAGGTTTGTGTACGGGTTTATATACAGCGGTGTTGTATACAGCGGGTTTGTGTATAGTGGGTTTGTGTACAGCAGGTTTATATACAGCGGGTTTATAAACAGCGGGTTTGTATACAGCAGGTTTGTATACAGCAGGTTTGCGTACAGCTGGTTTGTATACAGCGGGTTTATATGCCACGGGTTTGTGTACAGCGGGTTTGTGTACAGCGGGTTTGTATACAGCGTGTTTGTATACAGCGGGTTTATATGCAGTGAGTTTGTATACAGCGGGTTTGTATACAGATGGTTTGTATACAGAGGGTTTGTATAAAACGGGTTTGTGTACAGCGGGTTTGTGTACAGCGGGTTTATATATAGCGGGTTTGGATACAGCAGGTTTGTATACAGCGGGTTTGTGTACAGCAGGCTTGTGTACAGCTGGTTTGTATACCGCGGGTTTGTATACAGTTGGTTTGTATACAGCAGGCTTATATACAGTGGATTTGTATACAGCGGGTTTATATACAGCAGGTTTGTATACAGTGGGTTTGTAAACAGTGGGTTTATATACAGCGGGTTTGTGAACATCGGGTTTATATACAATAGTTATATACACCGGGTTTATATACAGTGGGTTTGTGTACAGCAGGTTTATATACAGCAGGTTTGTGTACAGCAGGTTTGTGTACACGGGTTTATATACAGCAGGGTTGTATACAGCGGGTTTATGTTCAGCAGGTTTGTATATAACGGGTTTATATTCAGTGGGTTTGTATATAGCGGGTTTATATACTGCAGGGTTGTATACAGCGGGTTTATATTCAGCGGGTTTGTATATAACGGGTTTATATTCAGCGGGTTTATATGCAGTGGGTTTGTATACAGCGGGTTTGTATACAGCGGGTTTATATGCAGCAGGTTTGAGTATAGCGGGTTTGTGTATAGCGGGTTTATATACAATAGGTATATACACCGGGTTTATATACAGTGGGTTTGTGTACAGCAGGTTTATATACAGCAGGTTTGTGTACAGCAGGTTTGTGTACACGGGTTTATATACAGCAGGGTTGTATACAGCGGGTTTATGTTCAGCAGGTTTGTATATAACGGGTTTATATTCAGCAGGTTTGTATATAGCGGGTTTATATACAGCAGGGTTGTATACAGCGGGTTTATATTCAGCGGGTTTGTATATAACGGGTTTATATTCAGCGGGTTTATATGCAGTGGGTTTGTATACAGCGGGTTTATATGCAGCGGGTTTGTATACAACGGGTTTGTATACAGCGGGTTTGTATACAGATGGTTTGTAACAGCGGGTTTGTGTACAACGGGTTTGTGTACTGCGGGTTTGTGTACAGCAGGTTTGTGTACAGCTGGTTTGTATACTGCAGGTTTGTATACAGTTGGTTTGTATACAGCAGGCTTATATACAGTGGATTTGTATACAGCGGGCTTATATATAGCGGGTTTGCATACAGCGGGTTTGTGAACATCGGGTTTATATACAGCAGGTTTGTGTACAGTGGGTTTGTGTACAGCGTGTTTATATACAGTAGGTTTATATACACCGGGTTTACATACAGTGGGTTTGTTTACAGCAGGTTTGTATACAGCGGGTTTATATTCAGCGGGTTTATATACAGCGGGTTTGTGTACACGGGTTTATATACAGTGGGGTTGCATACAGCGGGTTTATATTCAGCGGGTTTGTATATAACGGGTTTATGTTCAGCGGGTTTGTATATAGCGGGTTTATATACAGCAGAGTTGTATACAGCGGGTTTATATTCAGCGGGTTTGTATATAACAGGTTTATATTCGGCGGTGTTGTATATAACGGGTTTATGTACAGCGGGTTTGTGTACAGCGGGTTTATATTCAGCGGGTTTGTATATAGCGGGTTTAAATACAGCAGGTTTAATACAGCGAGTTTACATACAGCGGGTTTGTATACGAGTTTATATATAGCGGGTTTGTGTATAGTGGGTTTGTGTACAGCGGGTTTGTATACAGCGGGTTTATATACAGCGGGTTTATTTACAGTGGGTTTATATACAGCGGGTTTATATACAGCGGGTTTAATACAGCAGGTTTAATACAGCGGGTTTGTGTACAGCGGGTTAACCCCGATCCGTGTGTAACCCTGATCTGTGTGTGACCCCGATCCGTATGTGACGCCAATCCCTGTGTGACCCCAATCCCTGTGTGACCCCGATCCGTGTGTGACCGTGATCCGTGTGTGACCCTGATCCCTGTGTGACCCCGATCCTTGTGTAACCCTGATCCGGGTGTGACCCCGATCCGTGTGTAACCCTGATCCGTGTGTAACCCCGATCCGTGTGTAACCCTGATCCGTGTGTAACCCCGATCCGTGTGTAACCCTGATCTGTGTGTGACCCCAATCCGTGTGTAACCCCGATCCGTGTGTGACCCCGATCCGTGTGTAACCCCAATCCGTGTGTGACCCCGATCCGTGTATGACCCCGATCCGTGTGTGACAACGATCCCTGTGTGACCACGATCCATGTGTAACCCCAATCCGTGTGTGACCCCGATCCGTGTGTGACCCCGATCCCTGTGTAACCCTGATCCGTGTGTAACCCCGATCCGTGTGTGACCCCGATCCCTGTGTAACCCTGATCCGTGTGTAACCCCGATCCGTGTGTAACCCAGATCCCTGTGTGACCCTGATCCGTGTGTAACCCCGATCCGTGTCGGACCCCGATCCGTGTGTGACCCCGATCCCTGTGTAACCCTGATCCGTGTGTAACCCTGATCCGTGTGTGACCCCGATCCCTGTGTGACCCCGATCCATGTGTAACCCCGATCCGGTGTGACCCCTATCCGTGTGTGACCCCGATTCGTGTGTGACCCTGATCCGTGTGTGACCCTGATCCGTGTGTGACCCCGATCCCTGTGTAACCCTGATCCGTGTGTAAACCCGATCCGTGTGTAACCCCGATCCGTGTGTGACCCTGATCCCTGTGTGACCCCGATCCGTGTGTGACCCCGATCCCTGTGTAACCCTGATCCGTGTGTAACCCCGATCCGTGTGTAACCCAGATCCCTGTGTGACCCCGATCCGTGTGTAACCCCGATCCGTGTCGGACCCCGATCTGTGTGTGACCCCGATCCGTGTGTAACCCTGATCCGTGTGTGACCCCGATCCCAGTGTGACCCCGATTCGTGTGTGACCCTGATCCGTGTGTGACCCTGATCCGTGTGTGACCCCGATCCCTGTGTAACCCTGATCCGTGTGTAAACCCGATCCGTGTGTAACCCCGATCCGTGTGTGACCCTGATCCCTGTGTGACCCCGATCCGTGTGTGACACTGATCCCTGTGTGACCCCGATCCGTGTGTAACCCCGATCCGTGTGTGACCCCGATCTGTGTGTGACCCTGATCCCTGTGTGACCCCGATCCGTGTGTGACGCTGATCCGTGTGTGACCCCGATCCATGTGTGACCCTGATCCATGTGTGACCCTGATCCGTGCGTGACCCCGATCCGTGCGTGACCCCGATCTGTGTGTGACCCCGATCCGTGTGTGACCCCGATCCGTGTGTGATCCTGATCCGTGTGTGACCCCGATCTGTGTGTGTCGCTGATCCGTGTGTGACCCCGATCCGTGAGTGACCCCGATCCGTGTGTGACCCCGATCCGTGCGTGATCCCGATCCGTGAGTGACCCCGATCCGTGCGTGATCCCGATCCGTGCGTGACCCCGATCCATGTGTGACCCTGATCCGTGCGTGACCCCGATCCGTGCGTGACCCCGGTCTGTGTGTGACCCCGATCCGTGTGTGACCCCGATCCGTGTGTGATCCCGATCCGTGTGTGATCCTGATCCCTGTGTGACCCCGATCCGTGTGTGACCCCGATCCCTGTGTGACCCCGATCTGTGTGTGATGCTGATCCGTGTGTGACCCTGATCCGTGCGTGACCCCGATCCGTGCGTGACCCCGATCCGTGCGTGATCCTGATCCGTGAGTGACCCCGATCCGTGCGTGATCCCGATCCGTGCGTGACCCCGATCCGTGCGTGATCCCGATCCGTGTGTGATCCTGATCCGTGTGTGACCCCGATCCGTGTGTGATCCCGATCCGTGTGTGACCCCGATCCATGTGTGACCCCGATCCGTGTGTGTTCCCGATCCGTGCGTGACCCCGATCCGTGCGTGACCCCGATCCGTGCGTGACCCCGATCCGTGCGTGACCCCGATCCGTGCATGACCCCGATCCGTGTGTGACCCCGATCCCTGTGTGACTCTGATCCATGTGTGACCCTGATCCGTGTGTGACCCCGATCCGTGTGTGATTCCGATCCGTGTGTGACCCTGATCCATGTGTTAACCCAATCCGTGTGTGACCCTGATCCGTGTGTGACCCCGATCCATGTGTGACCCCAATCCGTGTGTGACCCTGATCCGTGTGTAACCCCGATCCCTGTGTGACCCCGATCCGTGTGTGACCCCGATCCGTGCGTGACCCTGATCCGTGTGTGACCCTGATCCATGTGTGACCCCGATCTGTGTGTGACCCCGATCCCTGTGTGACCCTGATCCGTGTGTGACCATGATCCGTGTGTGACCCCGATCCCTGTGTGACCCTGATCTGTGTGTGACCCCGATCCCTGTGTGACCCTGATCCGTGTGTGACCCCGATCCCTGTGTGACCCTGATCTGTGTGTGACCCTGATCTGTGTGTGACCCCGATCTGTGTGTGACCCCGATCCCTGTGTGACCCCGATCCCTGTGTGACCCTGATCCGTGTGTGACCCTGATCCGTGTGTGACCCTGATCCCTGTGTGACCCTGATCCGTGTGTGACCCCGATCCATGCAATTGACAGAATCTGTCTAATCCTCAATGTTCTAAACTGTTGTTTCTGGTTATTCCTGGGGGAAATTATGAAATTATCACCATCAGTCACTGCTTTAGGCAAACATAGGCTACAGATTGTATGATTCTGCTGTCACAGTCTGGAAAGAGGAGCAACAAATAACTTGACATCTATAGTAAGATTAACCACAAGAGGCCTGAAGTGGTCATGTGTTGCAAGAGGTTTGTGACACTTCCCTGGAGATGCATTGCTTCCGTATGCCCTGCAGCTCTCCCACTCAGGCACTGTGGGATGCTCTCCTCCTCCTCTGCGGTCTCTCTGCTTCTCCAACTTCATGGGACCCTTCCTCCCACCCCAAAGGAATCCCATTTCCAGAAACTGTCAGTACCCCCTCAAACAGAGTCCAGTCAATTCAGGCAAAATAAACCAATTCAACACCCCAAAATACCTCAGCAAGATACCTGTCAATTGTTCATGGTGATTAAGTGAGTTCCCTTTAAATAGCGTTGGGATTGTCTATCTTTAGGTTATGGTTTATAAAGCCGCTGGTTTGACTCGGAGTGTTGGCTGTGCCACATCACAGCCAGTACTAAACTGGTGATTTCTTTTCTGTAGTTTCATTCCATCCAATGCCCCGATCAGACTTTGAAACAGGACAGTCGGGAGATGAAAATCAGTCTCTATGTTTCTTGCAGAACAACAGCAAGAGACCAAAGGTAAAAGCAAAATACTGCGGATGCTGGAAATCTGAAACAAAAATTAAAATAGCTGTAAAAACTCAGCAGGTCCGACAGCTTCTGCGGAGAGGAACACAGTTAACGTTTTGAGTCCGTATGACTCTTCATCATAAGTGATTCTTCAGTTCTGATGAAGAGTCATACGAACTCGAAACATTAACTGTGTTCCTCTCCCCAGATGCTGTCAGACCTGCTGAGTTTTTACAGCTATTTTAATTTTCGAACAGCAAGAGACCAGTTGGTTTAAAACAAAATGATGACATAATTCCATCCAGTGCCAGAGCCTTGTGAATCGATTGATATCAAGCCTAAAGGTCACAGATCAGTCCAAGTGTTCAATACCTGTCCCTTTGCAAAATACCGCATATTGCTAATATCTGTTCAATACCTTGTATAAACACACAGGCTCCTCCAATCAACACCCTGAATGCACTGAAGCAAGAAAAAAGTTGCTAACTTACCATCCCCAAGACTTGGATGCTCCTCAGGTTGAACAATGAACATTTGTTGTTGGATCGAAACACAGCTCAACTCAGTGGTCAAAGAGTTAGCAAGGAGTGCAAGATTGCAAATCAATGAGGAAGTTAAATGTCACTCCATCTGTATATGGGCATCGTTAAATACTTTGCATACGGAATGAGCCCATCAACAAGCTTGGAACAATGTGCTTTCCTCCTGGTGAAACATTGTTTAGTAACAGGAAGTTCAATGTTTCTGTTATTTAGCAAATGTTAAGATGGGAAATCATGCAAGTGAGAGGGACGATGTGGGTATGGAAATCAGCAGAAGGACTGTGATATAATTAAAGAAATTAGTATAGAGATGGAGGAGGTTCTAAGTGGTCTGGCCAGCTTAAAAGTAGATAAATCTCCAGGCCCGGATGAAATGTATCCCAGGCTATTGAGTGAGGCAAGGGAGGAGATAGCAGGGGTGCTGGCAATAATTTTCAATACCTCTCTGGCCACAGGAGAGGTGCCAGAGGACTGGAGGACAGCCAATGTGGTATCGTTATTCAAGAAGGGAGGAAGGGATAAACCAGGGAACTACAGGCCAGTCAGTCTAACCTCAGTGGTGGGGAAACCATTGGAAGCAATTCTGAGGGACAGAATTAATCTACACTTGGAGCGGCAGGGATTAATCAAGGACAGTCAGCATGGTTTTGGTAAGGGGAGGTCATGTCTTTTGATTGAATTTTTCGAAGGAGTGACCAGTTGTGCAGATGAGTGCAATGCATTTGACGTAGTTAACTTGGACTTCAGCAAGGCTTTTGATAAGGTCCCACATGGGAAACTAATATCGAAGGTAAGAGCCCATGGGATTCAAGGCAATCTGGCAAATTGCATCCAGAATTGGCTGAGTGGCAGGAAGCAGAGGGTGATGGTCAAGGGGTGTTTTTGTGACTGGATGCCTGTGTCCAGTGGGGTTCCACAGGGATCAATGTTGGGTCCCTTGCTGTTTGTGGTATATATAAACGATTTAGACTAGAATGTAGGAGGGTTGATTAGTAAGTTCACGGATGACACGAAAATTGGTGGGGTGGTAAATAGTGAGGAGGATAGTCTTAGATTACAGGAGGATATAGATGAGCTGATCAGGTGGGCTGGTCAGTGGAAATTGGAATTTAATCTGGATAAGTGTGAGGTGATGCACTTGGGCAGGACAAACAAGGCACAGGAATACACGATGAATGGTAGGACCCTGGGAAATACCAAGGATCAGAGGGATCTTGGTGTGCATGTCCACCGGTCCCTTAAGGTAGTGGGACAGGTAGATAATGTGGTTAAGAAGGCATATGGGACATTTGCCTTTATTAGCCAAGGCATAGAATATAAGAGCAGGGAGGTTATGCTGGAACTGTATAAAACGCTGATTAGGCCACAGCTAGAGTATTGTGTGCAGTTCTGAAATCTGCTTTATAGGAAGGATGTGATTGCACTAGAGAGAGTGCAGAGGAGATTTACCAGGATGTTGCCTGGGCTGGAGAGTTTTAGTTATGAGGAGAGATTGGATAGACTGGGGTTATTTTCCTTGGAGCAGAGGAGATTGAGGGGGGACATGACTGAAGCATATAAAATTATGAGGGGCACGGATAGGATAGACAGGAAGGAACTTTTCCCCTTGGTGGAGGGATCAATAACCAGGGGGCATAGATTTAAGGTAAGGGGCAGGAGGTTTAGAGGGGATGTGAGGAAGAATTTTTTCACCAAGAGGGTGGTGGGAATCTGGAACTCACTGCCTAAAAGGGTGGTAGAGGTAGATACCCTCATTACATTTAAGAAGTATTTGGATGTGCACTTGCGATGCCATGGCATACAAGACTATGGGCCTAGTGCTGGAAAATGGGATTAGAATCGTTAGGTACTTGTTTGACCGGCACAGACTCAATGGGCCAAAGGGCCTTTTTCTGTGCTGTAGACTCTATGACTCTATAACTATGAATCATAGAGAAAAGATGATCCCTGAGCTCAGCGTTGCCTGGCATTGGGTTCTCACTCAGATTCAATTCTCTGCTTCAAACATCTGGATACTGACCCTCACTGGGCACTGATCGGCAGTGGTCATGTCTAAGACTGGTCAGTGGGTGTCAGAGGGAGCAGGTCCTTATACTCAATCAACACTTCCCAGTGCAGCCATTGGATATGGGAAACCTGCCTCATTTGGTCCCCTCCCCTTGCTAAAAGGCACTGAGGCCAATTGTTCCACGTCCACCACAAACTCGGACTGAGGCTGGCAAACACAGCACAGGGACAGAGCCGAAGCTGGATTTTGCCTGCTCAGTGACCCCAGGAACAGGCCATTCAGCCCTCGAAACCATTCCACTCCAAAACAAAAGCAAAAGATTGCCGATGCTGGAAATCTGAAATAAAATCAGAAAACGCTGGAAAAACTGGCAGAGGAGAGAAGAACTGAGTTAGTGATTTTAGCTCAATGAGCTTTCATTGGGACCTGGAGGTGTTGGAGACGGAACAGGTTTTAAGCAAGTACAGAGGCAGGGAAAGCAGGGACAGAACAAAGGGGAAGCTCTGAGAGAGGGTGGAGGGCAGGAGAGATTAAATAAAAGGTGCAGTGCAAAGATAGTTGATCATGGAACGATAAAAAGATGTGGATAGCGGAATCAATATCAGAACCCAGAAAAATAGTTATGATCTAAACTTGTTTGAGTTGGTCAACCTAAGATTGTGGGTTTAAATGGTGCTGCAGATAGAAACCACGGATTGTAGGTTGATTCTGAAGCACTGCCTTTCAGATGTGGTGTTAAACTAAGGCCCTCCCTTCCTTTTCATGTGGATGTAATAGATCTGGCGGTGTGTTCTCAACAGAAGTTGGAAGTCCCCTGCTGCATGAGATTTCTCTCTCAAACAAAAGCAGACAAACCTGCCATTCTTCTGCTGTCTGTGCAATATCCTGAGAGTGAAGTGTGTTGACTGTCTGATTTAACTGAGACAAGAATCTGGCGAGTGTTGTTTACTGTTAAATATTGTGTACACCACTCGACCGATGAAAATGAAACTGCTTCACTCAGGCACGGCCACCTGCAGGAGTCTGGTTTCAGAGTGGGGTTTCTCGAAGTTTTGATCATTCTCTTGCAGTGTCACCCCCAACACCAATGATTTGTAACAGATAAGTTAAGATCGTCAGTATTTTGCTTTTGAGTGCCACTTTTTTCAGAGTACTGAACTTGGCATGTTATTATAGAGCTGTTTCTTGGTAAATGAAATTGTTGTGCAACTGACGCTCTATCCTGTGATATATGGCAGAGTCCTCTTCTCTTGTTGGTCGTGAACTTGGAGGTGGCCAAGGACACATTATGAGGCAGGATTGTGGCATACTGGAACCCAACTGACTTCCCACATCCGCCAGAATTAGGATCTGTATGGGAAGGCCCAAGGTCGACCTTCTCTCCCCATCACCTATTGAGGGCCTTAAGCAGCCAATTAATAACCACTTACAGGCCTAATCCTGTCCCGGCTGGTATTAAACCAGCTGCAGGCAGTCCTGTCATCATGTGGCGTGAACAGTCTGTTATCATCATAGTGGGTCTTAGCTTCAGTTGTCCTTGGCTAGGATCGATAGTCACTGCTGAAGGCCAGGCTGCTGGTAAACTTTACCTTCTATTATACATTCTACTAACTAAATACAGGACAAGGCTTAGCATGAGGCTTCACATAGAACCATCCCTCAGTTTGCTCTTTTGTCATGTGATCATACATCACTGATGATGTAGACTGTTTATTTACATATTTAACATTAACCCTTCACACTACATCTCCCCCAAAGTCTCTGACTATATTAAATATATTATTTACATTATCCTACCATCTCTTCCCAATTCTTTGACTCTATTAAATATATTATTTACATTATCCTACATCAATTCTCTGACTCTAGTAAATACATTATTAACATTATCTTACCTCTCCCCCAATTCTCTGACTCTATTAAATACATTATTAACATTATCCTACATCTCCCCCAATTCTCTGACTCTATTAAATACATCATTAACATTATCCTACATCTCCCCCAATTCTCTGACTCTATTAAATACATTATTAACATTATCCTACATCTCCCCCAATTCTCTGACTCTATTAAATACATTATTTACATTATGCTATATCAATTCTCTGACTCTATTAAATACATTATTAACATTATCCTACATCTCCCCCATGCTCTGACTCTATTAAATACATTATTAACATTATCTTACATCTCCCCCAATTCTCTGACTCTATTAAATACATTATTTATATTACCTACATCTGCCCCCAAGGATGTACAGGATTCAAGTTCTCCATGTTCTCTCTCAACTCAGCGGAGTAGTATGTGAATCATCAGAAAATACCAGTTCTACCTCCATGTCATCTCCCTGATGGTCTGGGTATTTGGCCCATTCCACTGAAGTGTGATTCTGTTTCTTCTCACTATTCCATTTTCAGTCTTCACAAGTTAAGATTGTGGATGGAGTGTTTTTCCCAAAACTTGCTCTTTACGATTTTAGTTACGAACCCAAGCTGACTCCCCTGCCTGGAGTTCTGTACTCCATGGTGTTGATTATAGTTTGTGGTTTGATTTACACAATACTCGTCCTCCTGCTCCTTCACTCTCTCAATATCTGCTGCCTTGGGGCGTAGCATAAACATGTGTGGAAGAGCAGGAAGTTGAGTCCACAGTCATCTTCCTTAAATTTGGACAGGGGCAGGCCTTTCTGGAGTGGTGTGGTATGGTAGCTCAACAATGCCAAGTTGATATCGTCATTTTCTTTCAGTAAAGCCTTTACTGTCCTTACTGCTCTTTCAGCCTCCTCATTAGCTTGCGGGTAACTGGGTGAGCTAGTCATGTGGATAAACCCAAACGCTTCTGCAAACTGCTTCAAACATTCCATGGAAAACTGTGGGTCATCGCCTGAAATGACTAGGCCTGGAATGCCTTGTATGGCAAAAATTCCTTTTAGTAACATAACAACATCTTCTGATGTGGGACCAGGTAGACACTCTACCTCGATCCATCTGGAATAATAGTCAAGAACTATGAGGAATACCTTCCCTTTGGGGTTGAAAAGATCCATTCCGAGATGTTCCCATGGTCTGGATGGAAGTATGGAATCATCAATGCTTCTCTCCATTCCTGGTTAGGCAGTGTGAAATCACTTCTCCTCATGATTTTGAGATTCCCGGCCACCAAAGAGAATTTCATGCTCTGGCATGACACGTTGTAATACCTGGTGTATTCTCCGAAGGATCTCCAGTCAGAGGACTCCACGTATGACCAATCTCTCATCATAAATCATCCACAACTCTGCAGTGTGTTCTTTGCTTAAAGTATTGCTTCAGGATGAGGTTATTTGGAATGAATTCTGACCATTCTTTGATGCAGTAGTCTCAATTTTTAGCACATTTTTCACCTTTTTTTTGTGCCTTTTGAATTTCATCTAGCCTCTGCGTTTTCACTGGTAGGAATTTTGTGGTCAATGAAGTATAGGACTCCACATCTTCAACAAAATTTATGTCCTTTCATTCAGGCTTTTCAACATGAATTTGTGACAATGTGTCTGCTGCACGTTTTTGTTTTCCTTGGACATACTCAGTTGTAGTATCGAATCTCATCAATCTCAAATGAAATCTCTTTACTCTGGTGGCATCTCTGTTAATTCTTTACCATTTAATAATGTGACCAATGCCTCAGTGGAAAACGTTAGACCATGACATGGTCAGCAAACTTCTCACAAGACCATGGAGCTGCAAATGCTTCTTTTTCAATTCCAGTGTATGTTTGTTCTGTTTTAGTCATTGATTGAGATGTGCGGTACATTGGTTTGCGTTTACCAAGTTTCTGGGTTTGAAAGGGTACTGCTCCTGGTCCAGTTGGTGATGCATCTGCAGCAACTATTGTAGGCAGTTCTGGATCAGATTGAGCCAATCTGTCTGGTGAAATGAGCACCTCTTTCATCCTTCCCAATGAAATTTGTTGGTTTTCTTCCCAACACCATACCTAGTCTTGCCCGAGCAGTGGTTGTCAGGGTGGTTCATCTACACGTAGATAAGAACTTTCCTACAAAAAGCTGAAACTCTCCAGGTGTGCCAGCGCCAGAGCCGGACCCTGAACTGGAATCCCTTAAAGAGGTCAAGGTTCCTTTAAAAAACCCCACTCTCCTGGCCCTCAGCTGAACCCCAGTCTCTGGGTCTGGACACCTGATCCCACAGGTAGTGAGAGGAGAAATCCAGACTGTTTAAATGAATCCCCCCTCCAGTCCGTAACAGTAGAAAATCTGATAAAGTCTCCTCTAAGACTCCGACAACAATGAAATCCAGACAGGTGTTTCTGTGGCCATAGATGTGTCTCCAGGATGGTTTGTTGCCTCCCTAGTGCCAAGGTCAAGGATGTCACCAAGTGATTGCAGGATATTCTCCTGGGGAGGGTGAAATCATAGTCCACATTGGGATGTGGTCCTGCAGACAGAATTTAGCGAGCTAGGTAGAAAATTAGAAAGCAGAAGCTCAAATGTAGTAATCTCCGGATTACTCCCAGTGCCACGTGCCAGTGAGTACAGCAATAGGAGGATAAGGCAGATGAATATGTGACTGGAAAGATAGTGCAGGAGGGAGGGCTTTAGATTCCTGGGACACTGGGACTGGCTCTGGGGGAGATGGTGCCTGTACAAAGCTGGACGGGTTACACCTGAACAGAGCTGGGACTGAGTTCCTTGTGGGGTGTTTTGCTCGTGCTGTTGAGGGCTGGGGGTGGTGCTTTAAACTAACTCAGCAGGGCTGTGGGAAACAGGAAGGAATGTCAGAGAGTAAAGCCAAGGTGGACAAAATACTGGGAGAGACAGATAGCACCAGAATAGAGAATAGTAAGTTAATAGGTAGAGTCAGAGTAAGGGAGAAAGTAATTAAGTCTAAATCAGGATTATACTGCCTGTAGCTCAACGCAAACTGGAGGAACAGCACCTCATCTCCCGACTAGGCACTTTACAGCCTTCCGGACTGAATATTGAGTGCAACAACTTTAGATCATGAACTCTCTCCTCCATCCCCACCCCTGTTCCAACCCCCCCTTTTTCCAATAATTTATATAGGTTTTTCTTTTCCCACCTATTTCTATTATTTTTAAATGTATTTCCATCCATTGTTTTATTTCTACCTTTTAGCCTATTTTGATTCCTTCACCCCACCCCACCCCCACTAGGGCTATCTGTACCTTGTTTGTCCTGCTTTCTACCCTTAATTAGCACATTCCTTTAGATAATATCACCACCTTCAACACCTCTTTGTCCTTTTGTCTATGACATCTTTTGGTTATCTCCACCTATCACTGGCCCTCTATCCAGCTCTACCTATCCCACCACCCCCCCTTAAACCAGCTTATATTTTACCTCATTTCTATTTTTCCTTAGTTCTGTTGGAGAGTCACACGGACTCGAAATGTTAACTGTGTCCCTCTCCGCAGATGCTGCCAGACCTGCTGAGTTTTTCCAGGTATTTTTGTTTTTGTTTTATACTGCCTGTATGTGAATGCAGGGAGTATAGTAAATAAAATTGGGGAGTTACAGATGCAGATTGCCATGCGGAGTTAGTATGTTGTGGCGATAACAGAGACCTGGCTCAAGGAAGGCCAGAACTGGGTGTTAGATATTCCTGGGTACAAGGTGTTCAGGAAAGGTAGGGCAGGAAGGAAAGGAGGAGGAGGTGGCTGTATTGGTTAAGGAGAGCATTGCAGCGCTGGAGATAGAGGATGTACCAGAGGGTTCAAGGACAGAATCAACTTGGCTCGAGCTAAGGAACAAAAAGGATGCAATTACATTGCTCGGTGTAGTCTATAGACCATCAAATAGTGAGAAGGATGTAGAAGAACAAATCTGCAGGGAAATTGCAAAGAGATGCAAACATTATAGAGTAGTTATAAGGAGGGACTTTAATTATCCAAATATAGACTGGGTTAGTGGTAGTGTAAAGAGTGGAGAGGGGCAGGAGTTCCGAGATTGTGTTCAGGAGAATCTTCAACAGTCCTGCAAGAAAGTGTCCAGTCCTGCAAGAAAGAATGCACTGTTGGACCTAGTTCTTGGAAATGAAGTGGGCCAAGTAGATCAAGTGTCCATGGAGGAGCATTTAGGAGATAGTGATCATTATAGCGTAAGGTTTAGGTTGACGGTAGAAAAGGACAATGTGAAATCCAGAGTAAGAATAATTAACTTGGGGAGAGCCAACTTCAATGGGGCAAGAACGGAGCTGGGCCAAATAGACTGGAACCAAAGGTTGGTGGAAAAAACAATAGCTGAACAATGGGCTACCTTGAAAAAAGAAATGATTCAGACTTAGTCAAGGTATATTCCCTCAAAAGGGAAGGGTAGGGCAATCAAATCCAGAGCTCCCTGGAGATAGAATTAAGATAAAGAAGAAAAAGCATGCTTATGACAAGTGTCTAGTAGAAAACACAATTGAGAACCAAGCTGAATACAGAAAGTTCAGGGGGGAGGTGAAGAAGCAAATAACAGGAGGAAAGAGGGATTATGAGAAAAGAATTGCAGCTAACATAAATTGGAATCACAAAGTCTTCTATAGGCACACAGATAGTAAAAGGGTGGTAAAAAAGAAGAGGAGTGCCGATTAGGGACCAAAAAGAGGATTTACACATAGAGGCAAGAGGCATGGCTAAAGTGTTAAATGAATACTTTGTATTTGTCTTTACCTACGAGGCAGATGCTGCCCAGGCCATGGTGACAGATGAGGAAATCAGTCACTGGAAAGGTTTAAAATTGATTAGGAATAAGTATTGGGTAAACTGTTGGTGTTTAAAGTTGATAAGGCACAGGGTCCGGATGAGATATGTGCAATGATATTGAAAAAAGTGAGAGTAGAAATTGCAGAGGCACTGATCATAATCTTTCAGTCATCCCTAGACTCAGGGGAGGTGCCAGAGAATTGGGGAATTGCAAACATTACACCCTAGTTCAAAAAAGGTTGTAAGGATAAGCCCAGCAATTACAGACCAGTCAGTTTAACTTCGGTGGTGGGGAAGCTTCTGGAAGCAATTATTTGGGATGGAATTAATTGTCACATGGAAAAATATGGGTTGATTAGTTAGAGCCAGCATGGATTTCTAAAGGGGAAATCATGTTTAACTAACTTGCTGGAGTTTTTTGAAGAGTTAACAGAGAGGGTTGATGAGGATAATGCTGTTGATGTGGTGGATATAGACTTGCAAAAGGCATTCGATACAGTGCCACACAACAGACTTGTGAGAAAAGTTATAGCTCATGGAATAAAAGGGACAGTAGCAACATGGATACAAAATTGGCTGAGGGATAGGAAACAGTGAGTGATGGTTAATGAATATTTTTTGGGCTAGAGGAAGGTTTGTAGTGGGGCTCTTGCATTTCCTGACATATATTAATGGTCTAGATCTTTGTGTGCAGGGGACAATTTCAATGTTTGCAGATGATAGAAAACTTAGAAGCATTGTAAACTGTGAGGACAAAGGACATAGACAAGTTGGTGGAGTGGGCAGATAGGTGGCAGATGAAGTTCAATGCGGGGAAATGTGAGGTGATGCATTTTGGTAGGAAGAACATGGACAGACAATATAAACTATGGGGTACAATTCTAAAGGGTGTGCAGGAATAGAGGGACCTGGGTGTATAGATCATTGAAGGTGGCAGGACAGAAGAGAGGAGTTTCTTTATTCCTTCATGGCTTGTTGTTGTCTCTGGCAGGGCCAACATTTACTGCCCATCCCTTATTGCCCCTATGAACTGAGTGTCTCGCTCAGCAGTTAAGAATCAACCACATTTCTGTGGGTCTGGAGTCACATGTAGGCCAGACTAGGTAAGGATGGCAGATTTCCTTCCCTAAAGGGCATTAGTGAACTAGATGGGTTTTTATGACAATGGATGATGGCTGTCATGGTCACCATTACTGAGACTAGTTTTATATTTCAGATTTATTAATTGAATTTAAATTTCACCAGCTGCCATGGTGGGATTTGAACCCATGTCCCCAGAACCTAGGCCTCTGGATTACCAAACAGTAGGATTACCACTACACCAACATCTCTGCCTTCAGTACCCTAGGCTTTATCACAGGGGGCATAGAGTACAAGAGCTAGGAGGTTGTGCTGAAATTGAACAGGACACTAGTTAGACCTCAGCTGGAGTTTGTGTACAGTCCTGGGCACCACACTATAGGCAGGATGGGAGCATATTTAGGGGGAGCGCAGAAGAGTTTTACAAAAATGGTTTCAGAGATGAGAAACTTCAGCTATGAAAATAGATTGGAGAGACTGGGACTGTTCTCCTTGGAGACGAGAAGGCTAAAGGCGATTTGATAGAGGTGTTCAAAATCATGAAGGGTCTGGACAGAGTAGATGTGGAGAAGCCATTCCCACTCATAAAAGGATCGAGAATGAGAGGGCACAGACTTAAAGTGATTTGCAAAAGAAGCAAATGCAACATGAGAAAAAAACTCTATCACACAGCGAGTGGTTCAGGTCTAGAATGCGCTGCCTGGAAGTGGGGTGGAGGCAGGTTCAACTGAGGCATTCAAGAGGGAATGAGATGATTATTTAAAGAGAAACAATGTGCAGGGTACGGGGAAAAGGCAGGAGAATGGCACTGAGTCATAATGCTCATTTGGAGAGCTGGTGCAGACACGATGGGCCGAATGGTGTCCTTCTGCACTGTAACAATCTGTGATTCTCTCAGGGCTCCATATTCACAATTCTCAGTTAGTTGATACAAATCATCAATGAAGAAATCTAAGCTCCCACCTGGTCATTGTTACATCTATTGAACTTCACCCTTTCTGTGTGTTATTTCTAAGGCTGAAATATATATCAAAACCTTTTATAACATTGTTGTCTGTCACCCTTTCTTTATTTATGCCCTGTCTGAACAATATGTGGTCTCCACTACTGCCAATGGTGTGGAGAAGGGTACTAACCGCTTCCTTGCTAGTCTTCTCTGCTATTCCCGCTTGAAGCAGTTCTGTACCTGGTAAACCTATGATGCTAATTGTCACTTCTCATCCTGACCTGGGCCTTCCACATGTTCAAAGCTCTCAGGTAAGGGTAACATTTTCTCCCATGGTTTTTCTTCGCTCTGGCCTTTGAGTTCTGTCGGTGTTTATCCTGCACTCTCCTTCCCTCACAGTCCTGTTGCTTGCTGCTTTTTCAGTTGTTGGGCTTTGTCTTCAGCCTTGCTGAGATTCTTTTAACTTGGTACCTTTCCCGTCGTCTTTACCACTGCTACCATCTGTTATCACTGTTGTGGGACTTAGCTGAGGTTGTCCTCGGTCAGGATCGAGAGACTGTTGATAAACTTTACTTTTTATTAAACATTCTTCTAACTATAGACAGTATAAGGTTTAACTTGAGGATTCAGTAGGCTCTGTTGTCATGTGATCTTACATCACTGTTGATGCAGACTGTCTATTTACATATTTAACATTAACCCTTTACCCTCCACACAACAGCTAAAACCATGTGGATAGCTTGTCACCTCTGGGGGATGGGGGTCCCTCGATCAAAGGAACTCAGGCGCCTGATGGAGGGACTGGGCATTGGGAAGGGGTGGTCCCACTGACAGCCACCCCCGACTTTGCTGCTGACCCCCCTACATCCCTCTTCCCGTCAACCCACCCTGTAGACACATCCCCCCACATTACTTACCTGTGGCCTGGGTTGCTCACCGATCCTGGGACTCAGGTCCCTGTCCTTCTGGCTGTAGCTACCACCTCCCCAGTGGGGCTGCTGAGCACAAGAGCTGCTGTCCTCTGATTGGCCAGCAGCTCTCACTAGGTGGGGCTTTTGCCCCCAGGGAGTTGATTTCAGGGGGAGGCGGACCTCACCGCTGCCTGATAGGCTTGTGGTTCGGCAGGCCTTCCCAAAAAGTTGCAGCGCGGGTCTCTCGCTGGGTCTAGAGCCAACAGACGAGACCACTGATGCCTCAAAAAGATTCCACCCATAGCCTCTGTCTCTTCACACGCGCCCAACCCCCTCACCCAACCCCACCAGCGGTGTCTGGCTGTCTTGGAATCAGTACAATGCCATGAATGAGAGGATGTCTCAGGAGGCCCCTACATCTTCACTCCCTAAATGTGCAGCCCCTGTGATGGACATGGAAGCCATTCAGTTCTGGAGGATGTACCTTCACTTGTGGTTGGAGAAAAGGTATTGGCCAATGAAAAGAGCCCTTCCAATATATCAGAATATCGTAGCCACAGTCAACTCAGTTAGTGCTCCATCCTCCTACTAACCTGAAGCTGACTCTCCTCCAGGTTCCCCATCACCCCCTGGCTGCCCAGTGTATCTGCCCAGCTGGGGTAAGCTTCCTCCTTAGTCCTGCTGCTATTGACCTTTCCACCACTGGGGGCACTTCATTGTTGCTGACTTAAGGTCCAGGGAATTAATTTAACATTTCATTTTACCCAAGTATAGGAGGTAACATATTGGCATGGATAGAAGATTGGCTAGCTAACATGAAGCAGAGAGTAGGCATAAATGGGTCTTTTTCAGTTTGGCAAGATGTAATGAGTGTTGTGGCACAGGGATCAGCGCTGGGGCCTCAGTGTCACAATTTATACAAATGACTTAGATGAAGGGATGGATGGGACGGTTGCCAAACTTGCTGATAACACAAATATAGGTAGGAAAGTAAGTTGTGAAGAGGATATAAGCAGGCTACAAACAGATATAGATAGGTTAAGTGAGTAGGTAAAGATCTGGAAGATGGCGTTTAATGTGGAAAAAGTGAAACTGTTCATTTTGGCAGGAAGAATAAAAGAGAAGCATATTATCTAAAAGGTGAGCGATTGCAGAGCTCTGAGGTGGAGAGGGATCTGAGTGTCTTAGTGCATGAATCATAAAAGGCTAGAATGCAAATACAGCAAGTAATTAGGAAAGCTAATAGAATGTTAATAGTATGGAGTCTATGCTTCAGTTGTACAGGGCACTCGTGAGACCACATCTGGAGTACAGTGTACAGTATTGGTCACCTTATTTAAGAAAGGATATAAATGTGTTGGAAGCAGTTCAGAGAAGGTTTATCAGACTAATACCTGGAATGGGTGGGTTGTCTTATGAGGAAAGGTTGGACAGACTAGGCTTGTATCCACTGGAGTTCAGAAGAGTAAGAGGCAAATTGATTGAAACATAAGATCCTGAGGGGTCTTGACAGGGTGGATGTGGAGAAGGTGTTTCCTCTTGTGGGAGAATCTAGAACTATAGGTCACTGGTTAAAAATAAGCAATCACCCATTTAAAACATAAATGAGGCAAAATATTTTCACTCAGAGGGTTATGAGTCTTTGGAACTCTTCCTGAAAAGGTGGTGGAAGCAGAGTCTTTGCATATTTATAAGGCAGAGGTGGATTCTTGGTAAGCAAGAGGGTGATAGGTTATCGGCAGTAGGTGGGATGCAGATTTCAGGTTAGTACAAGATCAGCCATGATCTTATTAAATAGCGGAGCAGGTTAGAGGGGCTGAATGGCCCACTCCTGCTCCTTGTTTGTCTTCCATTGTGATCATGCTTAACAAGACCTTCATTTTCCACTCAAATACTACTACACCATTATAATCAAAGTGGGTTAAGGTATAGGGGAATGGTGCAAGAGTGATGTGTGGCTGTTTGAGAGTTTGTTGAGAAACCTTATGCATATATTAACTCTCTCATTCATCTCCGTGGTTACAGTGATTGTTAACGGATGGCTCACAGAAGCAATGACACTTCCAGCATTGTCTCAGCATCCGGTGTCAACACCAAACTTGGCCAGCTAGCACTGCATTGCCATTTTGTGGGGCAGTTGATCTGGTACTGACAGTCTGCACCACCTCCTCCACACAACCTGCATCAAACCCTTAGCTGCATCTTCCTGCCATCGGTTCCAAATAGCATTATCCATCTTGACCTTATCTTGGGATCTAACATTACATGGACAGATGTCAAACTTAATCCTCACATAAATAACTCATCATAGAGTCTTAGTCCTTTATGGAAAAGAAGGAGGCCATTCAGCCCATTGAGTCCATGCTGGTTACCTGTGGAGCAATCCAGTCCAACTCGATCCCTGTGCTGTTGCATTCATCAATGAATGGTCTACATCATATCTTCAATGAACCTTTTAAAAAATCTTTTTTTTTTATTTCATGTTCCAATGGAAAAAAGAAATTATAAATCAAGAATAAAAGCATTTTTGGTAAACTTTGTACCTTTCAGGCACTTACACTCCATAATCAGCCCAGAAGATGGTACTTTGCAAGTACTTTTTCTGTATTTTTTTTAAAGAGGTGATGATGTAATTCTTGGGGGAGTTCTGCTTTTACGTTAAATACATTGCATGGTATTTGAAAAGAACGTGTCACTCCTTTACATACAACACAAAAATGTACTGAGTTGGAGCAATAGCACACCCATCCACACCTCTGTCATACTGTGTTTCTCCTTTAGGAATAAATAATGAACAGAGCATTATTAATCTATGGGGAATGTCTACAACCATCTACTAAATACAGCTTCAAACGCACAGGAGCAGCAGGCAGTTCTGTAGAATATTTCACTAGAATTAAGGCTTACTTTACCGTTCTTTTTCATGCATATATAACGTGTTGGGTTAAAAACAGCTTTCAGAACAGAATCACTAGCAGTTTTCATGCAAGCAGAGGATCTTCATCAAACTCCTCATTTCTGAAAGTATCAAAGCATTTTTTTTCAAAGAATTTTTCCTCAATGAAATGTTATAACCACATCACAGCCACTCGAGTTACATCACAGCCACTCGAGTTACAGGCTGATCTGGTGCAAAACATCACCAACTATTTTTCAACACAGTAGCACCTGCTGCTCACTCTCAAACTTTGTGTTTAATGTTCAAGGAGCTAAACAGCTTATTCATATATATGTTTAAAACTTAGTGGTTAATCTCTCCACCTCTTTTTTCCTGTAACATTTCAAAGGTTGAAAGAACTATTCGCAGCTTCTTGAAATTACAAATGCCCGTGTGAAATGACGACTAGAATTCAGCAACTCATTGTGTTCTTCTAGCATTTAACTGTGACCACTGAGCGGAAAATCACCCTGCCACTGACACAGCTTGAAACATGATGTCAGTCACTCCCGGGGAAAGCGTGTCTGAAAAGCACGGGAAAAGATTCCTTTACCTACTGGAATGGCAGTGACTGGGATAGGGTTGAATGGGATGGGGGTGAACGGGATGGGGGTGACTGGGATGGGGGTGACTGGGACAGGAATGAAAGGGGTGGGAACGACGGGGATGTGAGTGAATGGGATGGGAATGAAAGGGATAGGGGTGAATGGGATGGGAATGAATGGGATGGGAGTAAATGGGATGGGAGTGAATGGGATGGGAGTGACTGGGATGGGAGTGACTGGGATGGGGGTGAATGGGATGGGAGTGAATGGGCTGGGAGTGAATGGGATGGGAGTGAATGGGATGGGAGTGAATGGGATGGGAGTAACTGGGATGGGAGTGAATGGGCTGGGAGTGAATGGGGTGGGAGTGAATGGGCTGGGAGAGAATGGGATGGGAGAGAATGGGATGGGAGTGAATGGGGTGGGAGTGAATGGGCTGGGAGAGAATGGGATGGGAGTGAATGGGGTGGGAGTGAATGGGATGGGAGTGAATGGGATGGGGGTGATTGGGATGAGAATGAATGGGATGGGGGTGATTGGGATGGGAGTGAATGGGATGGGGGTGAATGGGATGGGGGTGATTGGGATGGGAATGAATGGGATGGGAGTGAATGGGATGGGGGTGATTGGGAAGAGAATTAATGAGTTGGGAGTGAATGGGAGGGGAGTGACTGGGATGGGAGTGACTGGGATGAGACTGACTGGGATGGGAGTGAATGGGCTGGGAGTGACTGGGATGGAAGTAAATGGGATGGAGGCGAATGGGATGGGGGTGACTGGGATGGGAATGAATGGGATGGGAGTGAATGGGGTGGGAGTGAATGGGATGGGAATGAATGGGGAGGGAGTGACTGGGAAGAGAATTAATGAATTGGGTATGAATGGGATGGGAGTGACTGGGATGGGTGTGAATGGGATGGGAGTGAATGGGATGGGAGTGAATGGGATGGGAGTGAATGGGATGGGTGTGACTGGGATGGGTGTGACTGGGATGGGTGTGACTGGGATGGGTGTGACTGGGATGGGAGTGAATGGGCTGGGTGTGACTGGGATGGGTGTGACTGGGATGGGTGTGACTGGGATGGGTGTGACTGGGTTGGGAATGAAGGGATGGGTGTGAATGGGATGGGAGTGACTGGGCTGGGTGTGACTGGGATGGGTGTGAATGGGATGGGTGTGACTGGGATGGGTGTGACTGGGATGGGTGTGAATGGGATGGGTGTGACTGGGATGGGTGTGACTGGGTTGGGAATGAAGGGATGGGTGTGACTGGGATGGGAGTGACTGGGATGGGAGTGACTGGGTTGGGAATGAAGGGGATGGATGTGACTGGGATGGGAGTGACTGGGATGGGTGTGACTGGGATGGGTGTGACTGGGTTGGGAATGAAGGGGATGGGTGTGACTGGGATGGGAGTGACTGGGATGGGTGTGACTGGGATGGGTTTGACTGGGATGGGTGTGACTGGGTTGGGAATGAAGGGGATGGGTGTGACTGGGTTGGGAATGAAGGGGATGGGTGTGACTGGGATGGGTGTGACTGGGTTGGGAATGAAGGGGATGGGTGTGACTGGGTTGGGAATGATGGGGATGGGTGTGACTGGGTTGGGAATGAAGGGGATGGGTGTGACTGGGTTGGGAATGATGGGGATGGGTGTGACTGGGTTGGGAATGAAGGGGATGGGTGTGACTGGGATGGGTGTGACTGGGTTGGGAATGATGGGGATGGGTGTGACTGGGATGGGAGTGACTGGGATGGGTGTGACTGGGTTGGGAATGAAGGGGACGGGTGTGACTGGGATGGGAGTGACTGGGTTGGGAATGAAGTGGACGGGTGTGACTGGGATGGGAGTGACTGGGTTGGGAATGAAGGGGATGGGTGTGACTGGGTTGGGAATGAAGGGGATGGGTGTGACTGGGTTGGGAATGAAGGGGATGGGTGTGACGGGGATGGGTGTGATTAGGATGGGGGTGACTGGGATGGGTGTGACTGAGTTGGGAATGAAGGGGATGGGTGTGACTGGGATGGGAGTGACTCGGTTGGGAATGAAGGGGATGGGTGTGACTGGGATGGGAATGAAGGGGATGGGGGTGACTAGGATGGGGATGAAGGGGATGGGTGTGACTGGGTTGGGAATGAAGGGGACGGGTGTGACTGGGATGGGAGTGACTGGGTTGGGAATGAAGGGGATGGGTGTGACTGGGTTGGGAATGAAGGGGATGGGAGTGACTGGGTTGGGAATGAAGGGGACGGGTGTGACTGGGATGAGAGTGACTGGGTTGGGAATGAAGGGGTTGGGTGTGACTGGGTTGGGAATGAAGGGGATGGGAATCTAATTCTAAGAAGTCACAGTGTTTCATTTTACAGTTTCTTTTGAGCTACAATAATTGGATAAACAAAATGCTTTGTGAAATAAAGAGGTACATAACATCAAAAAGATAATTTGAAAAGAGAAAATCTTGTTTTCTGGTCCTGAATCATAGTCGATTTGAACTAATATCACAAGTGGCTCTCAGTTCCCACCCTCCTGGGTCGAAGGTACAATGGTAGCAAAACACAACGGTCTCTATGCAGTCCTTGTTTAAGGCCCTGATCTGGTTACTTCCTCATGTGCAATTCATCCTGAAATTTTGTGCTGGTATATCGAGCGTGGAAACCTTTCTTATTGATAGTGTCATCACTGTGGAATCGAATCATTATCGAGTCTCCTGCAGAATAGATCTCCTCTGGGGGCTAAGAAAACAGAAAGGAGAATTAATTTGATCAGTTCAATAGAGCTAGCTGAAGCAATCTGAGGATTATCAGATCAGGCATGATCTCATTGAATGGTGGAGCAGACTCGATGGGCTGAATGGCCTCCTTCTGCTCCTACATCTTATGGTCACAAGCCAGGCGTCTACTCATGGAGGAATTATTTTAAGAAGGTTTCCTGTATGCATTTTGTACTATAATTAAGGTCAGGGATATTAGTGACAGAGATTGAACATAAGTCCCAGAGCAGAAAGGTCCAAACTCTTCCATTTGCTATTTCTGATTGAAATCAAAAGTGGAGTGTGATGGAATACTTTCCACTTGCCTGGATGAGTGCAGCTTCCACAACACTCAAGAAGCTCGACACCATCCAGGACAAAGCAGCCCACTTGATGGGCACCACATCCACAAACATTCACTCCCTACTCCACAGTAGCAGCAGTGAGTAACATCTACAAGATGCACTGCAGGAATTCACCAAGGCTCCTTCGACAGCACCTTCCAAACCCATGACCATACCATCGACAAGGGCAAGGGCAGCAGACAGATGGGAACACCACCACCTGGAAGTTCCCCTCCAAGTCACTCACCACCCTGACTTGGAAATATATCCTTCACTGTCGCTGGGTCAGAATCCTGGAACTCCCTCCCTAACAGCACTGCGGGTGTACCTACACCGCATGGACTGCAGCGGTTCAAGAAGGCAGCTCACCACCACCTTCTCAAGGGCAACTGGGGATGGGCAATAAATGCTGGACTAGCCAGCGGAGCACCCTTTAATATCCCACCCAGTCTAATCCTGCTCTCCCCCTCACTCCCTGCACCCTTTAATATCCCACCCAGTCTAATCCTGCTCTCCCCTCACTCCCTGCACCCTTTAATATCCCACCCAGTCTAATCCCGCTCTCCCTCTGAGTCCCCACACCCTTTAATATCCCACCCAGTCTAATCCTGCTCTCCCTACACCCTTTAATATCCCACCCAGTCTAATCCTGCTCTCCCCCTCACTCCCCGCACCCTTTAATATCCCACCCAGTCTAATCCTACTCTCCCCCTCACTCCCCACACCCTTTAATATCACACCCAATCTAATCCCACTCTCCCTCTGAGTCCCCACGCCATTTAATATCCACCCAGTCTAATTCGACTCTCCTGTAGGTGATTACTCAGTCTGGTGTAAGGGTCCAAAGACTGTAATGTGCACTTTTTACCTCTGCTATTTGATCCAAATAGCGTGTGGAGTGCGAGCATTGAGGACATTAAACAAGGACAAATATGCTGCTGTCCTTGCTCAATCTGCGAAAGCCAAAGCAGAGACGGTGGGTGCTGAAACCAATACACATCATCTTCTGCACAGAGAGAGGATTAAACCATGTGACAGCAGTGTGCGCTTCAGTAATGACACAGACAGTGGTGTGTGGGTTTCTCAGTAATAACACAGACAGCAGTGTGAATGTCTCAGTAATAATAGTGTGGTGTATGTGTTTCAGTAATCACACAGACAGAAGTTCCAATGTCTCAGTAATAACACACACAGCAGTGTGTGTGTTCTGGTAATAAGACATATAGCAGAATACGTGTCTCAGTACTAACAGAGACAGTGCCACAGTAATAACACAGGCAGTGGTGTGCGTGTCTCAGTAATAACACAGATAGTGGTTTCAGTGTCTCAGTAATAACACAGACAAGTGGTGTGTAAGAATACAGCAGCAGTATATTACAGTGAGGAAGGCTTTCAAAGCTTGCAGAAGGATCTTGACCAACTGGAAAAATGGGCCAGAAAATGGCAGATGGAATTTAATGCAGAAAAGTGTGAGGTGTTGCATTTTGGAAGGTCAAACCAAGTTAGGACATACACAGTAAATGGTAGAGCACTGAGGAGTGTGGAGGAACAAAGGGATCTGGGAGTTCAGATACATAGTTCCCTGAAAGTGGCGTCACAGGTAGACAGGATTGTAAAGAAAGCTTTTGGCATACTGGCCTTCATAAATCAAAGTATTGAGTATAGGAGTTGGGATATTATGGTGAGGTTGTATAAGACATTGGTGAGGCCATCTTTGGAGTATTGTGTGCAGTTCTGGTCACCTAACTACAGGAAGGATGTCAGTAAGATTGAGAGAGTGCAGAGAAGATTTATTAGGATGTTGCCGGGTCTTAAGGAGTTGAGTTACAGGGAAAGATTAAACAGGTTAGGGAGTTCCTTGGAGTGTAGAAGGATGAGGGGAGATTTGATAGAAGTTTACAAAATTATGAGGGGTATAGACAGAGTAAATGCGAGTAGGCTCTTTCCACTTAGATTAGGAGAGATAAACATGAGAGGACATGGCTTTAGGGTGAAAGGGGAAAGATTTAGGGGGAACATTGGGGGGAACTTTTTCACTCAGTGAGTGGTGAGAGTGTGGAATGAGCTACCATCTGACGTGGTAAATGCGGGCTCACTCTTAAGTTTTAAGAATAAATTGGATAGATACATGGATGGGAGAGGTCTGGAGGGTTATGGACTGGGTGCAGGTCAATGGGATTAGCGGAATAATATTTTGGCACAGACTAGAAGGGCCGAATGGCCTGTTTTCTGTGCTGTAGTGTTCTTTGGTTCTATGGTTCTATCTCAGTAAGAACACAGGCAACGGTGTCAGTGTCTCAGTAATAACACAGACAGCGGTATGTGTGTCAGTAATAAGAGACAAGTGGTGTGTGTGTATCAGTAATAACACAGACAGAGGTGTGTGTGTTTCAGTAATAATAGACAGCAGTGTGTGTGTCTCATTAATAACACAGACAACCTTGACAGTGTCTCAGTAATAAAACAGGCAGTCGTGTGTAGGTGTCTCAGTAATGACATAGACAGCGGTGTTAGTGTATCAGTAATAACACAGGCATGGTGTGTTTCTCTCCATAATAACACAGCCAGCATTGTGTGTGTCTCTGTCATAACACAGAATAACACAGCGAGTGATCTGAGTGTCCTAGTAATAACACAGAGAGCAGTGTATGTATCTCACTAATGACGCAGTCAGCGGTGTGTGTGTCAGTAATAGCACAGAGGGCGGTGCCTGTGTGTGTCTCAGTAATAACAGAGACAGCGTCGTGTGTATCTCAGTAATCACACAGGCAGCAGTGTGTGTATCTAAGTAATAACACAGACATCATCTACCAGCCTCTGAGTTCTTGTTTACGAACTGATCCTATCACTGCCAGTGAAGCCTTACCCCTGATCCACAGAATCTGCCCAGTCTCGGGGCAACACTGTCATGACCATCGTACAGCTCCATGTAATCATATCCACAGTCATCCTCCTCTTCGATTTCAAACGTCTGAAATATCAGCTCCACCCCATAACCGTTCTCTGCCACAATCACCCAGTCACAGTGCGACTGCCCGGGGTAGTTATTGTCTCCGAACTGAGCGTGCGAGTAGAGATGTTTGGTTCTGACCTCGGCTTTCAGATGTCCTCCGCACTCTGAAAAGCGACAAATTGTTGGATTGAGTAAAGGCAAGGACAAAACGCTCCACTATGTATTCACCTCGCAGTCCAGGAACATCATCAAACCATTATCTCCCTTCTGCATTTCACAAATTTCCTGCCCATTGAATCTGGTACTGTGAATGGAACACGGGCCACTCAGATAGCGCAATGTTAACAGCTAATGCTCGCCACTCAGATAAACTCTGTCCCTTGATGACCAAGACACAGGCCAGGCCTAAATTCGGAAGAACGTGACAACTCTGGGTGAGTTTTTGGACCAGTTAATGCTGGATTAGAAATGTGGACCATGTCCATTAGCGAGTGTGCCCAGACAGTTCAAATGCATTCCACAGTCCAGCCAAGTACATACTGTTCTACCCAAGGGTGTGACAGTGCAGGAACCTCTCGTCAATCAATAAACATCTCAGTGAAGGCAAGTTGGTTCAGAAGGTCAGGAGGCTGCGTTTACAGTGAGTGTTACAATGCAGACTGACACTGGAAGGTGCCCCGTGTAACAAGGGCAGGGTTTGGTGTCCTGGGAGTCAGGTCTCTACCTCCAACCTTGGCAGTGTTGGAGTCTGCAGCCGGCTGATGGGGGAGATTAGAGTGATACTGAGGGTGGAAATGGGGAGTGTGTGAAAAACGGATCTGCTAACTTGAACCATCTCAGGAGGCTGGCCTGATATTCTGGGAGTCAGCGCTGGTCCTCAGAGTATAAGACTCATGACTGACTAAGAAAACACATGGAAGAGAAGAAAGTTTGTTGATGACAGGACAGTTTGACAGACCCTCTGATGAAGACAGTGTTCCTTTGAGCTCATTTTCTGAGTTGCAGTCACTGCTCTCACCTGTGCTGTGTTTGGCCTGAAAGCCTTTCCTCTGGACTGAAGCATCAGACAGGAATTTGATGAACATTTTGTTCCCTGTGCTGACAATGGCTTCTGGTTTCCTGCTCCCACAGTAACGCCCCAGGATGGCCGACTTCTCATTGGACCCGTCGTAAACCTCCAGATGGTCATAAATGCATTCTTGATGCTGTTCAATTTCAAACTCGTTGAAGGCCTATTGGGCAAAAGCTCAAAGGGTTTTAGTCCCACCGCTAATGGGAAAAGATTCAATCCCAGTTCTCCGAGACAACAGGTTCCTTCTAATCTCAAATCTTTCTTCGAGCAGTGACAGCTGCCACCAACTACGTCAATGGAATACTATCCAACTTCCCAAACCACCTCACCAGTGGGATTGCCAACAGCTCCAAGCCAAAGGCTCAGATGGGGAGAAGCTTCAACTTTATTTCCTGTCCCTGTCCTTTGTAAACAGAAGGAGCATGTCCACGCATTGCACCTTTCCCAACTAAATAAAAGCTTGGGGGACAGCCATTCCTTGGTTCATTCCCCATGGCAATGCCTTGACCAGAGTCGACCTGCCTGGTTTGAATTTAAACAAAGCTTGGCAGTTACTCTTCCCTGGTGCATTCTACATGGCAGTGCCTCTACCAAACAGAGTCCACTTGTCAACCAGCACTCTTCTCATGCATTGTTGTTCCCTTTAGATTTGGTATTCTCGCAAAGATGAGTGCAAGATGAAAAGCTTTGACAGCATGTCTCTTTTTTCAGCAAAACGTTATTTACTGTAGAACTCGTACCACCAGAGGGGGAGATTTTTACCCCATCTAAAGCAGGTCCAGAGATGAAAGAGCAGCACCCAGTTCCCAACCCTAGGATCAATGGCAATGGTGTTATTTATTTTTAAAATTCATTCACGGGATGTGAGCTTCGTTGGCCGGGCCAGCATTTATTGCCCATCCCTAATTGCCCTTGAGAAAGTGGTGGTGAGCTGCCTTCTTGAGCTGCTGCAGTCTATGTGGTGTAGCTTCACCCACAGTGCTGTTAGGCAGGGAGGTCCAGGGTTTTTACCCAGGAACTTGAGCATCTCAGTATACCACTGAGGGAATACTGCACTGTCAGTCTTTCAGGCGGGATATTAAACTCTGGCATCTCTCAATGTAAGAGATCCTGTGGCATTATTTGAAGGACAGAATTCTCCCCGGCATCCTGGCCAATAGTTATCCCTCAATCAATATCATTAAAGCAGATTATCGAGTCATTATAACATTGCTGATCGTGGGAGCTTGCTGTGCACATATTGGCTGCTAGATTACAACAGTGACTACATTTTGATAAGAATCATAGAATAGAACAGCACAATAGGAGGCCATTCAGTCAGTAGCAACTCTTTCCTAGAACAATCCAGTTAGTTCCACTTCCCCTGTTCTTACCCCATGTTCCTACAATGTTTTTCTCCTTCAAGTATTTATCCAATTCCTTTCTGAAGGCTTCGATTGAATCTATATTTACCACACTCTCAGACAGAGTGTCCCAAATCCTAACCAATTGCTGCATAAACAGATTTTCCCATCTTGTTTCTGGTTCTTTTTCATCTTCCATCTCTGCCCTCTGGTTATCAAGGCTTCAGCTATTGGAGGTTCCTCTTGATTCACTCTGAAAGCCCTCCATGATTTTAAGCACCTCAGTTTAATCTTCTCTTACCCTTTTCAGCTCCAAGGAGAACAATCCCAGCTTCTCTACTCTCTCCATGTGAGTGTCATCGCTCACTACAGGTACCGTTCTGGTAAACCTTCCCTGCACCCTCTCCAAAGTACTTCCCTAAGTACCATGCCCAGGTTTGGATGCAGTACTCCAGCGAGGCTGAGACCCTGTTTTCTCCAGGTTTCATATCCTTCCTGAGTTCTGTACCTTGTGTCTTCACTCAAGAACTTAATTGACTGCAAAGCATTTTGGGACATCCTGAAATTATGAAAGGCACTACATAAATGCAAAACATTCACTCCCTCTATGCACAGTGGCAAAAGTATGCAGCTTCTACAAGATGCACTGCAGGAATTCACCAAGGCTCCTTCGACAGCACCTTCCAAACCCATGAACACTACCATTGACAAGGACAAGGGCAGCAGACACATGGGAACACCACCACCTGGAAGTTCCTTTCTAAGCCACTCACCATCCTGACTTGGAAACATATCGCCGTTCCTTCACTGTTGCTGGGTCAAAATCCTGGAACTCCCTCCCTAACAGCGCTGTGGGTGTACCTGCACCACATGGACTGCAGCGGTTCAAGAAGGCAGCTCACCACCAACTTCTCAAGGGGCAATTATGGATGGACAATGCCACGATATCCCGTGAATTAATAAAAAAGTTTTCCTTTCTTTCTGATTCACATCTAGAGTTGAACACCAGCTCAGCATAAAATGGAAACATTTACCAGCTTGACTCTGTGTCCAGAGGTGGCAGAGATGACCCAGGTGCACTCCTTGCGACTGGGGTACTTGTCGGGCCAGTTTGGACTGGTGATCTCTCCCTCAGAGCTGCTTATTTTATGCTCACAGCCAGCTGCAGGGGAAGTAGTGGAAGGTTTTTGATGAAAATCGTGCAGGCTTTATGTAAATTCAATTTAGAACTTCAACATTTTAGCATATAGACAGCAGAGTGACACAGTCAGTTACCTGCTGGAGTCCATTCTGGCCTCAGAGATCTCTGCAACCTCCCATTATCCAGCAGAGTGTGAGTGAGCTACTTCATTGAGAAGAGTATCACACATGTTCATTCCCACCCCTGAGTGTTCCAGTAATAGAGATTCACACTTAGGCACACTCACACACACCAACACTCACACACACCAACACTCTCACCCACACTCATACCCACCAACATTCACACACCAACACTCATACACACCAACACTCACACACACCAACACTCTCACCAACACTCACACACACCAACACTCACACACACCAACACTCTCACCAACACTCATACCCACCAACATTCACACACCAACACTCATACACACCAACACTCACACACACCAACACTCTCACCAACACTCACACACACCAACACTCTCACCAACATTCACACACCAACACTCACACACACCAACACTCACATACACCAACACTCACACCAACATTCATACACCAACACTCATACACACCAACACTCACACACACCAACACTCTCACCAACACTCACACACACCAACACTCTCACCAACATTCACACACCAACACTCATACACACCAACACTCTCACCAACATTCACACACCAACACTCATACACACCAATACTCACACACACCAACACTCTCACCAACACTCACACACACCACCACTCACACACCAACACTCACACACATCAACACTCTCACCAACATTCACACACCAACACTCACACACACCAACACTCACACACCAACATTCATACACCAACACTCATACACACCAACACTCTCACCAACATTCACACACCAACACTCACACACACCAACACTCTCACCAACATTCACACACCAACACTCACACACACCAACACTCACACACACCAACACTCTCACCAACATTCACACACCAACACTCACACACACTAACACTCTCACCAACATTCACACACCAACACTCATACACACCAATACTCACACACACCAACACTCTCACCAACACTCACACACACCACCACTCACACACCAACACTCACACACATCAACACTCTCACCGACATTCACACACCAACACTCACACACACCAACACTCACACACCAACACTCACACACACCAACACTCTCACCAACACTCATACACACCAACATTCACACACCAACACTCATACACACCAACACTCACACACACCAACACTCTCACCAACACTCATACACACCAACACTCACACACACCAACACTCTCACCAACATTCACACACCAACACTCACACACACCAATATTCACACACCAACACTCACACACACCAACACTCTCACCAACACTCATACACACCAACACTCACACACACCAACACTCTCGCCAACACTCATACACACCAACATTCACACACCAACACTCATACACACCAACACTCACACACACCAACACTCTCACCAACACTCATACACACCAACATTCACACACCAACACTCATACACACCAACACTCACACACACCAACACTCTCACCAACACTCATACCCACCAACACTCACACACCAACACTCATACACACCAACACTCACACACACCACCACTCACACACCAACACTCACACACACCAACACTCTCACCAACACTCATACACACCAACATTCATACACCAACACTCACACACACCAACACTCACACACACCAACACTCTCACCAACACTCATACACACCAACATTCACACACCAACACTCACACACACCAACACTCTCACCAGCACTCATACCCACCAACACTCACACATCAACACTCATACACACCAACACTCTCACCAACACTCATACACACCAACATTCACACAGCAACACTCATACACACCAACACTCACACACACCAACACTCTCACCAACACTCATACCCACTAACATTCACACACCAACATTCACACACACCAACACTCTCACCAACACTCATACACACCAACACTCACACACACCAACACTCTCACCAACACTCATACACACCAACACTCACACACACCACCACTCTCACCAACACTCATACACACCAACATTCACACACCAACACTCATACACACCAACATTCACACACACCAACACTCTCACCAACACTCACACACACCAACACTGTCACCAACATTCACACACCAACACTCACACACACCAACACTCTCACCAACACTCTCACACACCAACACTCTCACACACCAACACTCATACACACCAACACTCTCACCAACATTCACACACCAACACTCACACACGCCCAACACTTACACACACCAACACACACACCACCACTCACACCCAACACACACACACCAACACTCACACACCAACACTCACACACGCCCAACACTCACACACACCAACACATACACACCAACACTCACACACCAACACTCACACACTAACACTCACACACCAACACTCACACACACCAGCACACGCCCAACACTCACACACCAACACTCGCACACACCAACACACACACACCAACACTCACACACACCAACACACGCCCAACACTCACACACCAACACACACATACACCAACACTCTCACACACCAACACTCAAGCATACTCACACCAACACATACACTCACACCAACACACCCACACTTATATGGACACTCACACAATCACACCCACCAACACTCACTAACTAAACACACTCACACCGATACTCATACACTCACACCAAACTCACTTACACACCAACACACCCACACACACACCCCAACACACTCAACAACGCACACCGACACACGAACACACACAGCAACACTAATACACTGACACACACACCAACGCTCACACACCCACACACACACCAACACTCACACACACCAAAACACACACTAGGGTCCTGAATCTTAATAAAAGAAACTACGATGGTATGAGACGCGAGTTGGCTATGATGGATTGGGAAACGTTACTTAAAGGGATGATGGTGGATAGACAATGGCAAATGTTCAAAGAGCGCACGGGTGAACTGCAACAATTGTTTATTCCTATAACAAAAACAAAAATACCTGGAAAAACTCAGCAGGTCTGACAGCATCTGTGGAGAGGGATACAATTGACGTTTCGAGTCGGTATGACCCTTCATCAGAACTAAGCCATATAGAAATAGGATGAAATATAAGCTGGTAGAGGGGGGTGGGACAGGTAGAGCTTGAAAGAGGGCCAGTGATAGGTGGAGGCCAAGAAGAGATAAAAGGACAAAGGGGTGTTGACGGTGGTCATATTATCTAAGGAATGTGCTAATGGGGACATTAAGGGTAGCAAGCAGGACAAGCTAGTGGCAGATTGCCCTAGTGGGGATGGGGTGGGGGGAAGGGATCGAAATGGGCTAAAAGGTGGAGATGAAACAATAGATCAAAATAAATTTAAAAATAGGAGAGAAAAGAAAAATATATTTGTAAAAAAAATGATAAATTATTGGAAAAAGGGGGATCGGAAAGGGGGTGGGGATGGAGGAGAGAGTTCATGATTAAGTCTGGAAGGCTGTAAAGTGCCTAGTCGGAAGATGAGGTGCTGTTCCTCCAGTTTGAGTTGAGCTTCACTGGGACAATGCAGCCAGCCAAGGACAGACATGTGGGCAAGAGAGCAGGGTGGAGTGTTAAAATGGCAAAGGACAGGGAGGTCTGGGTAATGCTTGCGGACAGACCGAAGGTGTTCTGCAAAGCGGTCACCCAGTCTGCGTTTGGTATCTCCAATGTAAAGGAGACCACATTGTCTATTCCTGTCTGGCACAGAAGTAAAACAGGAAAGGTGGTCAAACCATGGCTTATAAGGGAAATTATAGATAGTATCAGATCCAAGGAAGAGACATACAAATTGGTTAAAAAAAAACAACAGACTTAAGGATTGGGAGCCGTTTAGAATTCAGCAAAGGAGGACCAAGGGATTGATTAAGAAGGGGAAACTAGAGTACGAGAGTAAGCTTGCGGGGAACATAAAAGACTGTAAAAGTTTCTGTAGGTATGTGAAGAGAAAAAGATTGGTGAAGACAAATGTAGGTCCCTTACAGTCAGAAACAGGGGAATGTATAATGGGGAACAAAGAAATGGCTGACCAACTAAATACATACTTTGGTTCTGTCTTCCCAAAGGAGGACACTAATACCATATCAGAAATGTTGGGGAACACAGGGTTTAGTGAGAGGGAGGAACTGAAATAAATCAATGTTAGTAGGGAAATGATCACAGAATCACAGTGCAGAAGAGGCCCTTTGGCCCATCGAGTCTGCACCGACATATGAGAAACACCTGACCTACCTACCTAATCCTATTTACCAGCACTTGGCCCATAGCCTTGAATGTTATGATGTGCCAAGTGCTCATCCAGGTACTTTTTAAAGGATGTGAGGCAACCCGCCTCCACCACCCTCCCAGGCAGCGCATTCCAGACCCTCACCACCCTCTGGGTAAAAAAGTTTTTCCTCACATCCCCCCTAAACTTCCTGCCCCTCATCTTGAACTTATGCCCCCTTGTGACTGACCCTTCAACTAAGGGGAACAGCTGCTCCCTATCCACCCTGTCCATGCCCCTCATAATCTTGTACACCTCGATCAGGTCACCCCTCAGTCTTCCCTGCTCCAACGAAAACAACCCAAGTCTATCCAACCTTACTTCATAACTTAAATGTTTCATCCCAGGAAACATCCTGGTGAATCTCCTCTGCACCCCCTCCAGTGCAATCACATCCTTCCTATAATGTGGCGACCAGAACTGCACACAGTACTCCAGCTGTGGCCTCACCAAGGTTCTATACAACTCCAGCATGGTCTCCTTATTTTTGCAATCTATGCCTCAATTGACAAAGGCAAGTGTCCCATATGCCTTTTTCACCACCCCACTAACATGCCCCTCCACCTTCAGAGATCTATGGACACACACGCCAAGGTCCCTTTGTTCCTCAGAACTTCCTAGTGCCATGCCGTTCATTGAATACTTCCTTGTCAAGTTACTCCTTCCAAAGTGTCTCACTTCACACTTTTCAGGGTTAAAATCCATCTGCCACTTATCTGCCCATTTGACCATCCCATCTATATTTTCCTGTAGCCCAAAACACTTAACCTCACTGATAACCACCCGGCCAATCTTTGTGTCATCCACAAACTTACTAATCCTACCCCCCACATAGTCATCTATGTCGTTTATATATATGACAAATAATAGGGGACCCAGCACAGATCCCTGTGGTACGCCACTGGACACTGGCTTCCAGTCATTAAAGCATCCTTCTGTCATCACCCTCTGCCTCCTACAACTAAGCCAATTTTGAATCCACCTTATCAAATTACCCTGTATCCCATGTACATTTGCCTTCTTTATAAGTCTCCCATGTGGGACCTTGTCAAAGACTTTGCTGAAATCTATATAAACTACATCAACTACACTACCCTCATCTACACACCTGGTTACCTCCTCAAAAAATTCAATCAAATTTGTTAGGCATGACCTCCCTCTGACAAAGCCACGCTGACTATCCCTGATCAAACCTTGCCTCTCCAAGTGGAGATAGATACTCTCCTTCAGAATTTTCTCCAATAGTTTCCCTACCACTGACGTGAGACTCACTGGCCTGTAGTTCCCTGGCTTATCTGTACAACCCTTCTTAAACAGCGGAACTACACTAGCTGTTCTCCAGTCCTCTAGCACCTCCCCTGTGGCCAGAGAGGAATTAAAAATTTGGGTCAGAGCCCCTGTGATCTCCTCCATTGCCTCCCTTAGCAGTCTGGGACAAATCATCTGGACCTGGAGATTTGTCCACTTTTAAGCCTGCCAACATCTCCAATAACTTGTCACTCCCTATATCAATTTGCTTAAGAACCTCGCAGTCTCTCTCCCTGGGTTCGATACCTTCATCCTCATTCTCTTGGGTGAAGACGAATGTGAAGTATTCATTCAACACCCTGGTGATGTCCTCTGGCTCCACCCATAGATTGCCCCCTTGGTCCCTTATGGGTCCTACTCTTTCCCTGGTTATCCTCTTCCCATTGATATGCTTATAGAATATCTTGGGATTTTCCCTACTTTTACCAGCCAGAGTTTTCTCATATCCCCTCTTTGCTCTCCTAATTGCTTTCTTAAGCTCCACCCTGCACTTTCTGTACTCCACTAATACCTCTGCTGATTTGCTTCCCTTGTACCTGCTAAGAGCCTCGCTTTTCCTTCTCACTATAACCTGAATATCTCTGGTCATCTATGGTTCTCTGGGCTTGTTACTCCTTCCTATCACTGTAGAGGGAACATGTTGAGCCTGTACCCTCCCCATTTCCTTTTTGAACACCCCCCACTGTTCCTCTGTAGATTTCCCCACAAGTAACTGTCCCCAGTCTACCTTGGCCAGATCCTGCCTTATTTTACTAAAATCTACTCTCCCTAATCCAAAACATTTTTTTGCAACTTGTCTCTTTCCTTGTCCATAACAAGCATCAAGCAAATGAAGTCTGTTGAAGAGTCATTCGGACTCGAAACGTTAACTGTGTTCCTCTCCGCAGATGCTGTCGGACCTGCTGAGTTTTTCCAGGTATTTTTGTTTTTGTTTTGGATTTCCAGCATCCGCAGTTTTTTGCTTTCATCAAGCAAATGATGTTGGGGAAATTGATGGGTTTGAAGGTCAATAAATCCTTGGGGCCTGATAATCTACATCCCAGAGTACTTAAGGAAGCGGACCTAGAAATAGTGGATGCATTGGTGCTCATCTTCTGAGATTCTATAGACTCTGGAACAGTTCCTACAGATTGGAAGGTAGCTAATTTAATCTCACTATTTAAAAAGGGAGGTAGAGAGAAAACAGGGAATTATAGACCAGACAGCCTGACGTCAGTAGTGGGGAAAATTCTAGAACCCACTATGAAAGATTTAATAGCTGAGCACGTGGAAAACAGTGGCAGAATTGGACAGAGTCAGCATGGATTTATGAAAGGGAAATCATGCTTGACAAATCTACTGGAATTTTTTTGAGGATGTAACTAGTAGAATTGATGAGGGGGAGCCAGTGGATGTGGTTTACTTGGACTTTCAGAAGGCTTTCGACAAAGTCCCACATAAGAGATTAGCGTGTAAAATTAAAGCACATGGGATTGGGGGTAGTGCATTGAGATGGATAGAAAACTGGTTGGCAGACAGGAAACAAAGAGTAGGAATAAACGGGTCTTTTTCTGAATGGCAGGCAGTGAATAGTGGGGTACCGCAGGGATCGGTGCTGGGACCCCAGTTATTCACAAAATATATTAACGATTTAGATGAGGGAACTAAATGTAATATCTCCAAATTTGCAGATGACACAAAGCTGGGTGGGAGGGTGAGCTGTGAGGAGGATGCAGAGATGCTTCAGTGTGATTTGGACAAGCTGAGTGAGTGGGCAAATGCATGGCAGATGCAGTATAATGTGGATAAATGTGAGATTATCCACTTTGGTAGCAAAAACAGGAAGGCAGATTATTATCTGAACGGCTATAAAATGAGAGAGGGGAATGTGCAACGAGACCTGGGTGTCCTTGTATACCAGTCGCTGAAGGTAAGCATGCAGGTGCAGCAGGCGGTAAAGAAGGCAAATGGTACGTTGGCCTTCATAGCCAGAGGATTCAAGTACAGGAACAGGGATGTCTTGCTGCAATTGTACAGGGCCTTGGTGAGACCACACCTGGAATATTGTGTGCAGTTTTGGTCTCCTTATCTGAGGAAGGATGTTCTTGCTATAGAGGGAGTGCAGCGAAGGTTTACCAGACTGATTTCTGGGATGGCAGGACTGACATATGAAGACAGGTTGAGTTGATTAGGATTATATTCGCTGGAGTTCAGAAGAATGAGGGGGGATCTCATAGAAATCTATCAAATCCTAACAGGACTAGACAGGGTAGATGCAGGAAGGATGTTCCCGATGGTGGGAGAGTCCAGAACCAGGGGTCACAGTCTGAGGATATGGGGTAGACCATTTAGGACTGAGATGAGGAGAAATCTCTTCACCCAGAGAGTGGCGAGCCTGTGGAATTTGCTACCACAGAAAGTCTTTGAGGCCAAAACATTGTATGTTTTCAAGAAGGAGTTAGATATAGCTCTTGGGGCGAAAGAGATCAAAGGGTATGAGGAGAAAGCGGGAGCAGGCTATTGAGTTGGATGATCAGCCATGATCATAATGAATGGCGGAGCAGGCTCGAAGGGCCGAATGGCCTACTCCTGCTCCTAGTTTTTGTTTCTACACACAAACCAACGCACACATACACACAGCCCCATTCACACACACCAATACACATACCCACACACACACCCACAATCCACGCACACACACCTATCCACACACCAACTCACCCACAAATGCAACAACACTCACAGGCAGCAACACACACGCACACTCACAAACCAACGCACACACACACACACACACACACACAAACCAACACGCACACACACACACACACACACACACACACACACAAAGCCCAAACACACCCACACACACACACACACTCACCAACACACCCACCCCAACACTCACATGCACACACCAAACCCACTCCCACTCCCACACACACACGGCTGAATTTTGCCCTTGTCAGGCAGGCACAGTGGGTGGGCAGGGTGGGTGGGCAGGGTGGGTGCGCACTGTGGGTGGGCAGGGTGGGTGCACACTGTGGGTGGGCACTGTGGGTGGGCAGGGTGGGTGCACACTGTGGGTGGGCACAGTGGGTGGGCAGGGTGGGTGCACAATGTGGGTGGGCACAGTGGGTGGGCACTGTGGGTGGGCAGGGTGGGTGCGCACTGTGGGTGGGCACAGTGGGTGGGCACTGTGGGTGGGCAGGGTGGGTGGGCAGGGTGGGTGGGCACAGTGGGTGGGCACTGTGGGTGGGCAGGGTGGGTGGGCAGGGTGGGTGCGCACTGTGGGTGGGCACAGTGGGTGGGCACTGTGGGTGGGCAGGGTGGGTGGGCAGGGTGGGTGGGCACTGTGGGTGGGCACTGTGGGCGGGGAGGGTGGGTTGGTACTGTGGGTGGGCAGGGTGGGTGGGCAGGGTGGGTGGGCACTGTGGGTGGGCACTGTGGGCGGGGAGGGTGGGTGGGTACTGTGGGTGGGCAGGGTGGGTGGGCACTGTGGGTGGGCACGCCCAGGAGCAGCTGGTAAAGGGACCGTGACCCGACTGTGATTTCACATTGTTGATCCAATTAAGGCCCACCCAGCGTGAAATGTGGCACCGCACTGGCCAGGGGGTTCGGAGTATGGGTGGGGGCCTGCTAGCCACTGGGTCCAATGGTGACCGGGAGGCTGGTATAATGAAGGCCTGGGCAGCCCCACAGGGGCCTCTGGATGCCACTGAGACAGACGATGCAGTCATGTGTGTCAACAAATGTCAGGCCTGGGGTAAGGTCAGGTGGGCACTTGGTCCCGCCAGTTTTCTGATGAGTGCCTCGTGTGTGTGCCTCTTGGAGGAGGCGGCTGCCAGGAGGGCCCCCCCCCCTGCCCCCAGAGATGGGAGGGGGAGGCCACTGCACCTCACCAAGAGGGCAAGGGAGGAGGTGGCAGAAATGGTGAAGTGGTTTAATGACCTGCTGCTCTCAGGAAGGGTGAGTTCCGTGTTGGCGTGGGTCAGCGTGCAGAAGTGTTAATGTCTGGCCATCCCCCCGTGGACCTCAGGGGTGCTAGAGTCTGGGTGCCAACTGTCAATCACACCGGAGCTGGCCAAGGGGGTGAGCCCTGGCTGCTTGGACTGAGTGTCTTGCGGCTTGAGGGCCACGACTCGGATGTGCCCTGTGAGGTGCTCCTCAGCTGGGGTTGTCCAGGCTGCAATGGCGCTGCAGGTAGAGAGTGGACTCATCAACGCTCCTCTGCCCTTTCAGGACAAGACAGCCCATAACCAATCAGAGAAGCTGAGGCCCTGCCCACTCTGCTGCTGCTCACCAGGTTAGAACAGGAGGCCCTCGAGCTCGAGAGCCGGCACATTCCCCAGGCAACCGGGCATGGAGAGGTGGGGGTGCTAGACGAAGGTAAGAGTGCTGTGCACAGAGGTGAGAGTTTCAGATTGTGGTTTAGTCTCTTCATTGATGGGAGCCTCGAACCTGGAGTCCCCATTGATCATTGGAAGACAAGGGCACCGTGATGCAGATCTCCATTGTCTCACCAGGGTGCCTGGCATGCACAGTGACAGGGTGATGACTTTAACCAATGACATGACTTTGTTTTCCCTTTTAGGTTCACCAGCAGGCGCTCGCACTCAGGACCCTGAAGGGCCACCCTGACCCCGGAGGATAACCATGCTCCCCATGCACCTGCTTCACACCCACCCTCTGAAGCAGGCACCAGCGCAGATACCAGCACCTCGGTGGGCATTAGAGCGGCGGCTAATATCTCGGTGCACATTGGTGAGGGCACTTCACACTCGAGGTGCAGGTGGAGGTAGAGTGTGCCCAGGGCGCTGGCAGACGGAGGAGTGCTGGGGACCAGGATGGTGCTCAGTCGAAGGCTGATGATGAGCCTCTGGAGTCGTCCATTAGGCAGCAGATGCTGGATGTCCAGTGGGATGTGCGGGAGGATCTGGTGGAGATCCATGAGGGTCAGTGCGCCATGGTCTCCGTGATGGAAGAGTCCATTCAGAGCGTGAGCACCGCATTGACCATCATGGCCGAGCGCACTGCCTCCTCCATTGAGAGAGTGGCAATTCTCATGGAGAGGCAACTGCAGGAACAGAGTGAGGGGTTCCTGGGGTTGCACTCGGACCTGCAGCCCTCACACAGGTACTGACCTCAGGTGGTCAGTGTCAATGTGGGAGATGGATGAGGCACCCAGTACCCCAGCTAGGTGCCCATCCATCAATGGTGAGCAGGGAGGTCCAGAGTGACCTCACATTGGCGAGCTCCTCTCATGGTGCTCTGGATGATGGCACCAGCTCCTCTGCTCCTCTGCCAGTGACCCTGGCATCTGATGAGGCTGTGGCACTGGCCACTCCCTCCCAGGTGGGGCCAGCACAGGCTCCACTGGCCAGAGTATGACCATCAAGGACATCAAGGCCAACAAGACGGCCGGGTCAGCCGGCTGTGTCCAATGCCGGTACCAATGAGGGGGGAGCACCAAGATGTAGCGCTCGCAAACATAAGTTTAAGGCACCATGAACACGGGCGGTTTTATGTTCACACACCCCCACAGACACGTACACCCAAACACCAACACACACACACACACACACACACACAGACACAGATACACCAACACACACACACAGTCACACACACACACAGACACACAAACACACAGACACACACACACAGACACGCACACCCAAACACCAACACACGCACACACACATTCACAGACACAGATACACCAACACACACACACAGTCACACACACACACAGACACACAAACACACAGACACACACACACAGACATGCACACCCAAACACCAACACACACACACACACTCACAGACACAGATACACCAACACAAACACACAGTCACACACACACACAGACACACAAACACGCACACCCAAACACCAACACACACACACACTCACAGACACAGATACACCAACACACACACACAGTCACACACACACACAGACACACAAACACACAGACACACACACACAGACACGCACACCCAAACACCAACACACACACACACAGTCACACACACACACACACACAGACACACAAACACACAGACACGCACACCCAAACACCAACACTCACACACACACACACACACACTCACAGACACAGATACACCAACACACACACACAGTCACACACACACACAGACACACACACACAGACACACAAACACACACACACAGACACGCACACCCAAACACCAACACACACACACACTCACAGATACACCAACACACACACAGTCACACACACACACACAGATAGACACACACAGACACACACAAACATATGCACAGACACGCACACACACACAGACACAGACACACGGACACTGGATAATGACCAGGAGCTGTGAGATCAGCACAGGAACTCACTGCCCCTTTCATGCAGACTGGATTTGAAGCCTTGTCACAGGTTAAAGGTCAGCATCGAGCTCACTGTGCCATCCAGTCCACCAAAATACAAATTTGAATTCAGCAAACCATTTCTGTGGTAAGTGTTAAACGCATTTGATAATTAGAAACCAACTGAGAGTACTCACAAGGCCATCATTGGCTTCTGACACACACCCTGTTGATTCACTGAAACTGCATTACAAAGACATCCTCACCTTTAACATGTCTGCCTGGGAAATCCTCCTCAGGGCTTTGCTATCCCACACCCGATGGTTTGAATGCTCCCCTGGTCCATTTCCCCTCGTCCACTTCCTATAAAATCCTCCACAGCTCTCCTGTGCGCATCTGATCCCACTGACCTGTCACTCCCGTGTTTACAATCCTGAACACTTTGTATTTAAAACTTGTCCCCTCGTGTTTGAATTCTTCAATGAGCTCTCCTCTCCTTATCTCTGGAATCTCCTCCAGCCTGACATCCCTTCCCAACCAACTCTCTGTCCCTCGGAGTCTGGCCATTTCACGCAGCCATTGACATCTCTGCCTTCAGCTGCCCCACCCTCCTACTCCAAAATTCTCTCCCTAACCACCTCTTTTAAGGACCCTCTTCAAAAGCTTTTCCTTTCTCCTTCCAATATCTCCTTTGACTCATCATCTGCTTTTATTATCGCTTTGTGAAACATCTTGGGGATATTTTTGGAATTAAAAATGTAAGTTATCATTACAGGTGAAGCCTGTGGATGTTTTATAAAAGCACCTTCACTCTCTACAAAGCAATTGAGAACCACAGATTCCAGCAAGGAAGAGTTTCCAGCCCATTATTAAAGCAGAGGCTCTGTGAATCGGCCAGTGGGCTGAATAAAACCTTCTTCCCCCTCAGTAGAGCAGAGCTGACAGCAATTTCTGGCTGCCAAGCTGTAAATGAGTCCACGAGAGAGATGAAGAATCAAAGCCACTGACCCTCTTTACAATCAAGGCCGTTCTCGTGCAGCATGAAGCCATTGCGACACTGACAGACGTAACTCCCGAGTGTGTTCAGACACTCGTGCTGACAGCCTCCATTGTCCACGGAGCACTCGTCCTTATCTGCAGGTGGAACGTTTGGAGATTGTTAGTTATCAGCAGGAGAATCTGCTGCTCTTCTTGGAGAAAGTCAAGTGAGTGATCGAGGTCCAGGGGAGGGCGAACAGTCAACACACAGCAGAGAGGCCAAGGTAAATCAGCAAGAAACACAGCTGGAACTGTGCAGGAGGAACCCTCACCGCAACACTGTCACCACTACACCGTCACTGAGAAACAGTCTCCGCAACACCGTCACCGAGAGACAGTCACTGCTACACCGTCACCGAGAGACAGTCACCACTACACCGTCACCGAGAGACAGTCACCGCTACACTGTCACTGAGAAACAGTCACCGCAACACCATCACCAGAGACAGTCACCGCTACACCGTCACCGCGAGACAGTCACCGCTACACTGTCACTGAGAGACAGTCACCGCAACACCGTCACTGAGATAGTCACCGCAACACCGTCACTGAGAAACAGTCACAGCTACACCATCACCTAGAGACAGTCACTGCAACACCGTCACCTAGAGACAGTCACCACAACACCGTCACCAAGAAACAGTCACGGCTACACCACCACCTAGAGACAGTCACTGCAACATTGTCACCTAGAGACAGTCACCACAACACCATCACCGCTACACTGTCACTGAGAAACAGTCACTGCTACACCGTCACCGCAACACCGTCACCGCTACACTGTCACCGAGAGACAGTCACCGCAACACCTTCACCGAGAAACAGTCACGGCTACACCATCACCTCGAGACAGTCACTGCAACACCCTCACCTAGAGACAGTCACCACAACACCGTCACCGAGAGACAGTCACCGCAACACCATCACCGAGAGACAGTCACCACTACACTGTCACCGAGAGACAGTCACTGCAACACCTTCACTGAGAGACAGTCACCGAGAGACAGTCACCGCTACACCATCACCTAGAGACAGTCAGTGCAACACCATCACCGAGAGACAGTCACTGCTACTGCATCACCGAGAGACAGTCACTGCAACACCGTCACCGAGAGACAGACACCGCAACACTGTCACCGAGAGACAGTCACTGCTACAGCATCACTGAGAGACAGTCACTGCAACACCGTCACCGAGAGACAGTCACCACAACACTGTCACCTCCCCCATCACTGTGACAGTCACTGCCCATTCTCTGCTGCACTGTCACTCTGTGCAGATTTACCAGCACAGCCTCAGTAAAGTACAGTCACTCCTTCCTTGGTAAAGCACCAGCACGAGGCCTCATTGCCATTCGACTGTTGTGCTGTGACTGTCACCGTGTGTTATCAAACACATCACGGACGAGTGAGTGTAAATGCTGGGCCCTTGTGGCTCTCAGGTTTGGCCAGTCGGGGTGAAAGGTCGATCAGTGGGAGGGGATAGTTGGCAGGGAACCCAGCGGGAGCGTGTGTGGATGGGTGGGATCCTGCTGGGCTGCTGTGGGGCCAACTGGAATATTTCTTTAAAGACAAACCTTTTGTTGGAAGTCTGCAGTGGTCCCTTTAGGCCCATCGAGTGGTCAGTGCGGAGACAAAGGCACATTCAGGGCAGCCCCATTTCAGGAATAGGGCCTCACACAGGTTTCAGGTGGGTCCTGGGCACCTCGACTCAGCTTTTACCCAAGCGGCCAATAAGCTGGGCACTCGGTGTCTTTACTGAGGTTGAGGTGCCCAGTTCCTACCTCGGGAGTCAGAATAGTATCAAAATGATCTGACCTCGAAATCTAAACCACATACAATGTATTTGCTGTTGTTCTGGGGGGTCTTTCTTGCTGCCTGCTCCACTCTTGCCCACCTGCTCAATCGCTTTGAGGAATGGAGGCCACTGTGAGCCTCCTGCTGGGTTAGGCCCTGCTGACCAGGCCAGACTCACCTGCAAAGAAATGGCCCTTGAATCCTTTCTTGGACACGGTGTTGTCGGATTTAAACTCGATCCTCATGTTGTTGAACTGGGACGTGATGACCTCAGGTTTCTCGGAGCCACAGAATCTGCCATGTAGTTTGGTTTCTGAGGACAGGCCACTGTGAACCTCCACATAATCATATTTACAGACCTGGTGAGGCAAACACACAACACTTAGTGTCCAATCCACAGCCACACACAACCCACAGGGCAGGAGCCCAGCTCCCAGGCTTTCGGCATTTCAGCGGCTCACAATCCGATTTATCCCATTCCTCGGTTCACTGTTTTCCTGGGGACCGAGGTGATATCTTTGGTCCCATGTGCAACAAACACCTGCTCATTAATATCACCTTCTGTTTCCAGTCTCAGATTTAGTGATGCTGTCTGTGTGACTATCTCCTCTCCATTTTATTATTTATAGCCGGTACTCGGGAATTGGAATGTCTGGGGCTGACACCCAGAGCTCTTACTGTGCTTGTGATGTGAGGGGCACTGTACGTTCAGCAGGTGGTTTCCCAGTCTCTTTGTGACTCAGTAAATATCCCACATGAAGTGTTGAGCTTATAGGAATTCTGGATATTTAGAATGAGGCACAGCAGAAGACATGGTCCGGACACTTTGGGAATCGATCCCCAGTGTGTGTTGGGAAGGCAAATGTTAAAATTAACCTCAACACAAGTGGACAAGGGTCATTGCAGGAAAGTGTGTGTGTGTGTGTGTGTGTGTGTGTGTGTCTGTGTGTGTGTCTGTGTGTGAGAAGAGTATGTGTGAGTGTGAGAGTGTGTCTGTGTGTATCTGTGTGTGTGAATGAGAGCATATGTGTGAGACTGCATGTGTGAGTGTGTGTGACAGTGTGTGTGTGAGAGAGTGTGTGTGAGAGTGTGGTGAATGTGGGTGTGTGGTGAGTGTGGGTGTGTAAGAATATGTGTGTGAGTGTATGTGTGTGAGAGTGTCTGCCAGTGAGACTCTGTGTGTATGTGTGTGTGTGTGTGAATGAGAATGTATGTGTGCGTATGCGTGTGTGTGTGTGAACATGTGAGTATGTGTGTATGTGTGTGTATGTGTGAGAGTGTGAGTGTGCATGTGTGTGCATGCCTATGTGTATGTGTGTGTCTGAGTGTGACAGTGTATGTGTGAGAGTGTGTGTGAGTGTGACAGTGTATATGCAAGTGTGCGTGTGTGTGAGAGAGTATGCGTATGAGTGTGTCTAAGAGCGTGTGTGTGAATGAGAGTATATGCGTGAGAGAATGTGTGTGCAAAAGTATGTGAGTGTGAATGTGTGAGAGTGTGCTGTGTGTGTGTGTGTGTGTGTGTGTGTGTGTATGCCTGAGTGTAAGTGTGTGAGTGTATGCCGGAGTGTAAGTATGTGAGTGACTATGTGTGTGCGTGTGTGTGTGAGTGACTGTATGTGAGTATATGTGTTTGTGTGTGAGTGTGTGTGAGTGTGTGCGTGCAAATGAGGGTGTATGTGTGAGGGCGTGTGTGAGAGTGTGTGAGTGTGAATGTGTGAGAGTGTGTTACGTGAGCATGTTGTGTGTGTGCATGTGTGTGAGAGTGTGTGTGTGTGTGCATGTGTATGTTTGAGTGTGTGCGGGAGAGTGTGTGTGTGTGTGTGTGTGTGTGTGTGTGTGTGAGAGTGTGTGGGAGAGTGTGTGTGTGTCCGTGTGTGAGAGTGTGTGTGTGTGCGTGTGGGAGAGTGTGTGGGAGAGTGTGTGTGTGTGCGTGTGTGAGAGTGTGTGGGAGAGTGTGTGTGTGTGCGTGTGTGAAAGTGTGTGGGAGAGTGTGTGTGTGTGTGCGTGTGTGAGAGTGTGTGGGAGAGTGTGTGTGTGTGCGTGTGTGAGAGTGTGTGGCAGAGTGTGTGTGTGTGTGTGTGTGTGAGAGTGTGTGGGAGAGTGTGTGGGAGAGTGTGTGTGTGTGCGTGTGTGAGGGTGTGTGGGAGAGTGTGTGCATGTCCGTGTGTGAGAGTGTGTGTAGGAGAGTGTGTGTGCATGTCCATGTGTGAGAGTGTGTGTGGGAGAGTGTGTGTGTGTGTCCGTGTGTGAGAGTGTGCGGGAGAGTGTGTGCATGTCCGTGTGTGAGAGTGTGTGGGAGAGTGTGTGCATGTCCGTGTGTGAGAGTGTGTGGGAGAGTGTGTGCATGACCGTGTGTGAGAGTGTGTGGGAGAGTGTGTGTGTGTCCGTGTGTGAGAGTGTGTGGGAGAGTGTGTGTGTGTGCGTGTGAGAGTGTGTGGGAGAGTGTGTGTGTGTCCGTGTGAGAGTGTGTGTGAGAGTGTGTGTGTGTCCGTGTGTGAGAGTGTGTGGGAGAGTGTGTGTGCATCCGTGTGTGAGAGTGTGTGGGAGAGTGTGTGTGTGTGTGCGTGTGAGAGAGTGTGTGGGAGAGTGTGTGTGTGTGCGTGTGAGAGAGTGTGTGTGTGACAGAGTGTGTATGAGAATATGCCTGAGTGTGTGTGTGTGTGAATGACAGTGTGTGTGAATGAGAATATGTGTGTATGCCTGAGTGTAAGTGTGTGAATGACTGTGTGTGTGTGTGTGTGTGTGTGTGTGTGTGACTCTGTGTGTGAGTATATGTGTCTGTCTGTGTGTGTGAGCATGTGCATGCAAATTAGGGTGTATGTGTGAGAGTGTGTAAGCGTGAATGTGTGAGAGTGTGTTATGTGAGTGTGTTGTGCGTGTGCATGTGTGTGAGAGGGTGAGTATGTGCATATGCGCATGTGTGTGTTTGAGTGTATGTGAGAGAGTGTGTATGTCCATGTATGTGAGAGTGTGTATGCGAGTGTGTATGTGTGTGAGAATATGCATGTGTGTGTGTGAATGAGAGTACATGAGTGTGAGTGTGAATGAGAAGGTGTGCGAGTGCGTGTGTGTGTGTGCTTGCTTAAGTGTATGCCTGAGTGTAAGTGTGTGAGTCTGTGCCTGAGTGTCAGTGTGTGTGAGTATGTGTGTTTGTGTGTGTGAGAGAGTGTGTGTGTGCTTGTGGGTGAGAGTGTGTGCGTGTGAGCGTGTGTGTGCAAATGAATGTATGTGTAACAGCGTGTGTAAGGGTGTGTGTGTGTATGTGTTTGAGAGTGTGGGGAAGAGTGTGTATGTCCAGGTGTGTGAGAGAGTGTGTGTGAGAGAGAGTGTGTATGCGAGTGTGTGCGTGTGTGTGAATGAGAATGTGAGTGTGTGTGTCAATGAGAGTGTATGTGCATGAGTGTGACAGTGTGCATGTGAGAGTGTGTGTGTGTATGTGTGTGTGTGTGGAGAGCGTGCCTGTGTGTGTGTGTGTGTGTGTGTGTGTGTGTGTGCGTGTGAATGAGTGTGTGAGAGAGAGTGTGTCTGTGTGTGAGAGAGTGTGGATGAGAGTGTGTGAGAGAGTCTGTATGTGTGTGTGTGAGTGTGTGTGTGTGTGTGTGTATGTGTGTGTGAACGAGAGTGTGCCTGTGTGTATGTGAATGAGAGTGTATGTGTGAGAGAATGTGTGCATGAGTGTGTGTGAGAATATGTGTGTGTGTGTGTGTGAATGTGAGAGAGTGTTTATGTTTGTGTGAGTGTGTGTGTGAGTGATTGTGTGTCATTATGTGTGTGTGTGAGAGAGTATGTATGTGTAAATGAGAGTGTATGTGTGAGAGCCTGTGTAAGAGTGTGTGTATGTGTGTGTTTGAGTGTGTGGGGGAGAGTGTGTATGTCCAGGGTATGTGTGTGTGTGTGAGAGAGTGTGCGTGTGAGAGAGTGTGTTTGTGAGTGTGTATGCATGTGAGAATGTGCTGTGTGTGTGTGTGAATGAGAATGTGAGTGTGTGTGAATGAGAGTGTATGTGTGAGAGTGTGTGAGAGTGTATGAGAATGAGTGTGAGAGTGTGCGTGTGAGAGTGTGTGTGTATGAATGAGAGTGTGCCTGTGTGTATGTGAATGAGAGTGTATGTGTGAGAGAATGTGTGCTTGAGTGTGTGTGAGAATGTGTATGTGTATGTGAATATGAGAGTGTTTGTGTGTGTGTCTGAGTGTGTCAGTGTGTGTGTGTGTGTGTGAATGAGAGTGTATGTGTGAGTGTGTGTCTGTGAGTGTGGGTGTGTGTGTGGGTGTGCATGTGTGTGACAGTATGTGAGAGGGAGTGTGTATGTGTGTGATTGAGAGTGTATGTGTGAGAGAGTATGTGTGTGTGAGAATGTGTGTGTGTGCTTGTGTGAGTGTGTATGTAACTGTGTGTCAGTATGTGCATGTGAGTGTGTGCGTGTGAATGAGAGTGTGTGTGAGAATGTGTGTGTGAGAGAGGGTGTGTGAGAATGTGTGTGTGAGAGAGGGTGTGTGAGAATGTGTATGTGCGTTTGTGAGTGTATGCATGAGAGAGTGTGTGTGTGAGACTGTGAATGAGAGTGTATGTGCGTGCGAGTGTGTGTGAATGAGGGTGTATGTGTGTGCGTGTGTGAGACAGTGTGGGTGTACGAGGGTGTGTGTGTGAGAGAATGTGTGTGGGTGTGTGTGAATGTGCGGAGAGAGTCTGTGAGTGAGTGTGTGTGAGTGTGAGAGTGTAGGTGTGAGATTGTATGTGTGAGAGTGTGTGGGTGTGTTTGAGAGTGCGTGTGATTTTATGTAAGTGTGTGTGTGTGCGTTTATGCATGAGAGAAAGAGAGACAGTGTGCATGTGCTGGCCAGTGTGTGCTGTAAATGTTGGAGTGTGTCTGTTGCTGTTTTGAGTCGATGTGAGGGGCATGTTTGTTGATGTCTTTTCTACAAAGATTAGCAAAAACAGTATATTCCAGAGAAGAGGGCGAGAGCTAGGAATCAAAAGAATGACAAATTGGTTCTGATTGTAGACACAGAGTCTCGCTGTGTGAGAGAGTGAGATCATCCATTCACAGGTCAAGACAATACTGACCCCATGCAAAGACTTCAATCCTGTGGTAAGCAGATAAACCCACCATTCTACCAGGGGGTCAATGTTAAAGAAGTCCTCAGCCTCAAAGGATCCATCCTGCACCTGGACAAACCCGGAAGAAAAAGCCAATAAGACTGGTACTGGTCCGAACTGGAGTTCCATTTTAAGGTATACAAAACCAGTTCAGACAAACATACAAACAGGAGCAGGAGTAGGCCACTCAGCCCCTCGAGCCTGCTCCGCCATTCAATAAGATCATGGCTGATCTGACTGTAACTTCAACCCCACATTCTCGCCTTTCCCTGATAGCCTTTCATCCCCTAGTTAATCAAGAATCTATCTAGCTCTGTCTTAAAAATATTCATAGGCTCTGCTCCCACTGCCTTGTGAAGGAAGCATAATAACTTTCATAATTTTTTTTGGTTTATTGTGAAGTAGGTTTATGGGGGTAAGTATAGTTGGGTCTGTGTCTGTGATTTAATTACATTTAGAGTCAAGTACTCTGCAAGCTTAAAATCATCAAAAGAAGCTAGGTGCCTGACATGCTAATGAGTAAATATGGATATTGGCTTAGCCTGTAAGGTGTGAAGGGAGTTTGCATTTTAAAATAAGTGAAGATATTTGGATTTCAAATGAATCTTAGTCTGTTTACAACTAACCAGATAAGCAGGGCTGAGGAGTGTGTTTATTTTTCCCAAAGGTTACTGAGAATATTGGCAGCGTGAAAGTTTTTATATTATGAGGAAGATACAGTTTCAAAGACATATGGAACAATAGAATTTACATATTAAACAGAGAGAAACATATATAAGGAGATTGAAGGGCTATGTGGGAGAAGGCCATGTAAGATCTAACAGGAGTGTGTGAAATAGCCTTAATGAAGCCTCCAGCCGCATGTGTATAATTCTGCTGTATAACAACACTGAAGTTGGGGAGAAGCCATTTGGAATTCCACTGCCAAGTGGGTATTGTGTTACCTTGCTGGGTCTGTTTTAAATCTAAAATCTATTTTTGGACCGTTGCCCTAAATGGGGTGTAACTGGGGGTCAGGTTAATTAGGAATTTTAGGATTTGTTATTGTATTAAGTAATTCTAGTCTTATGTCTGTGCTTGAAATCTTTTATATTTTGTTACTAAATATTTTAATCTAGTTTTTAAAATCTCTAAAAGTCTTGGTGGACTTCTTACTTCTGAATTCAGTGCACACATCTTCTCGTAATAAATACAAATTGCAAAATTATTGTGATAGCGTGACCAAGTTTCCCTTATGGATTTGCTCCACCCGACTCACATCATCTGCCAGCTCATAACAGCCTTTTCAGGCAGAAGATTCCAAAGACTCACGACACTCAGAGAAAAAGATTCTCCTCTTCTCTGTCTTACATGCCATTTACGCCAACTCTCTGGACAGAATCATCCCAGATTGGCACTAATTAGGTAGCGGGCGTGAACAAAGTTGTTTTACCCACTGGCCGCAATGGTGGGTTTTTGCGCTGTATTCATCCCATTCCTGGCATGTCCCACCTCATTAATAATATCTTCATAGGAAACACGCCGGTTCACTGACAGGGCAGCTTCTGATTCACCCACCCTGCCATCACCTCAGGCCTTCAGTAAGCCTGGCACCATATTTAAAGGGTGACCCTGCTCAGAGCTCTCTCTATCTCTCTAAGGGATTGGAAGATGCTGGAACATCAGGACTGCCAATGGGAGGAAACATGCTGCCCCCAAATTTAGCAACTTCTGCCTTGGGCCCCTGCTGGTTACAGTGAAGGGCCGCTGCGATGCTCTGGGTGAAGACCAGCAATGAAGGTGACAAATCAAGGTGACATGATGGAGGAGTCCATCTGACTTCAGGCTGAGGTGATAGTGTCGGCAATGCAACGCACCAAGGTCAACACTGGTAGGATGGTGGCCACCGTAGAAAAGTGACAGCACAGAAGGAGGCCATTCAGCCCATCTTGTCCATGCCAGGCCAAGGACACCTAGGTGCCCTTTTTAATCTCACCTTCCTGCACCCGATCCATAGTCCTGCAGCTTACAGCACTTAAGGTGCAGATCCAGGTACTTTTTAAAAGTGTTTAGAGTTTCCGCCTCTACCACCAACTTGGGCAGCGAATTCCAGACACTCACTACCCTCTGTGTAAAAAAGTTCTTCCTCATGTCCCCCCTACACCTTCTGCCACTTATCTTGAATCTATGTCCCCTGGTTCTAGAATTCTCCATCAAGGGAAACAATTTTATCCTGTCCACTCTATCTATTCCCCTCATAATTTTGTACACCTCAATCAAGTCACCTCTCAGCCTTCTTTGTTCTAAGCAAAATAACCCCAACCTATCCAATCTCTCCTCATAGCTACACTTTTCTAACCCTGGCAATATTCTTGTAAACCTCCTCTGCACTCTCTCCAGAGCTATTACATCCTTCCTGTAATGTGGTGACCAGAACTGCACACAATACTCCAGTTGTGGCCTCACCAGTGCTTTATACAATTCCAACATTATATCCTTATTTTTACATTCTATACCTCTGCCAATGAAGGAGAGCATTCTATATGCCTTCTTTACAACCTTGTCTACTTGAACTGTTGCCTTCAGGGACCTGTGTACTTGTACAACAAGATCTCTCACTTCATCTACCTCTCTTAGTATATTCCCATTTATTGTGTAATCTCTGTAAATGTTTGACCTCCCTAAATGTATGACCTCACACTTCTCTATGTTAAAATCCATCTGCCACTTTACCACCCACTGCACCAACCCATCTATATCGTTTTGGAGATTATGACTATCCTCTACACTACCCACTACTCGGCCAATCTTTGTGTCATCTGCAAATTTCCCAATCGTGCTCCCCAGGTACACGTCCAGATCGTTAATATATAACATAAACAGCAAGGGTACCAACACCGAGCCCTGTGGAACACCACTTGAGACAACTTTCCATTGGCAAGGGCATCCATTGACCATTACCCTTTGTTTCCTGTTACAAAGCCAACCTTTTATCCAGTTTGCCACATTACCCTGAATCCCATGGGCTTTTACTTTCCTGACCAATCTGCCATGTGGGACCTTGTCAAATGCCTTGCTAAAATCCACGTACACAACATCCACTGCACTACCTTCATCAACCCTTCTTGTCACTTCCTCAAAGAATTCAATCAAATTTGTGAGGCAAGACCTTCCTTTAACAAATCCATGCTGACCATCCCTGACTAGTCCATGCCTTTCCACATGACAGTTAATCCTATCTCTCAGGATTGATTCTACTAATTTGCTCACCACTGATGTAAGACTAACTGGCCTATAATTGTTTGGCATTTCCTTTGATCCCTTTTTAAACAATGGAACTACTTTTGCATTTCTCCAGTCCTCCTGTACCTCCCCTGTATCTGGTGAAGATTGGAAAATCATCCTCAGAGCATCTGCTATCTCCTCCCTGGCTTCCTTCAGCAGCCTCGGAAACAATCCATCTGGCCCTGGTAACTTATCCACTTTCAAGGATTTCAGCCCTTCGAGTACTTCCTCTCTCTTTATGACTATCCCGTCCAATATCTCGCAGTGTTCCTCCTGGACTACTATATCTACATCCTCCCTTTCCTTTGTAAACACAGAGACAAAATATTCATTCAAAACCCTTCCCACAGCCTCTGCATCTACACACAAGTTTCCATCTTCATCTCTGATAGGTCCCACTTTTTCCTGAACTAACCTTTTAGCATTAATGTATTGGTAAAACATCTTTGGGTTATCTTTAACTTTACTTGCGAATCTTTCTTCATGCCCTCTCTTTGATTTCCTTATTTCCATTTTTACTTCATCCCTGCACTTCCTATATCCGTCTAGGCTATCTGCAGTGCTTAGTTCTTTGTGCCTATCGATGCTTTCTTTTTCTGTTTGATTTTCCCCTGTATTCCTCTAGACAACCAGGGAGGTCTCGATTGGGCAGACCTATGTCAAGGACATTGCTCCTGCACTGCAGCGCGGGCTGAACTCCATCGCCGACTTCAACAGTGTCAACACGAGAGGGGTGCAGGGCAGCTCGATCTCACTCCAGCTTCCCCTTCTCCTCAAGGAGTCAGCCAGAGGCCCTCGGACACCCATAGGGAGGAGGATCAGCAGGTGCACATCCCGGGGCCATCCACCCAGGTGATTCCGGGAGTGTCCGGCCCACCCCAATCCCCTCTTCCTGTAAACCCAGCAGCTCCAGCTCCACAGGCCGAGGAGGGTGTCACTGCCACACAGCAGGACCCTGAAACCAGGCTGGGGCCCTCCAGGTCTCTGCCCTCCAGAGGACATGCACCGAGGTCATCACAGACAGGGTGTCACAGTCAGCAGCCTGGCTCCACCTCCACTGTAGATGTCTGGGGAACACCAAGACTTAGCTGCAGGATTAGGAATGTTAATAAGATGTAACTCTCTCGAGTGCAAACCCGTTTCCATCTGTTTCAGATGAAGTTACATTGTTTCATAGTTTGCCATGGTGAGATTTGAACTCTTGATACTCTTTTGAGTAAACCTGTTTCCATCTGTTTCAGATGAAGTTACATTGTTTCATAGTTTGCCATTGTGAGATTTGAACTCTTGATCTTGGGGTTACAAACCCAGTACCATAACCACTTGGCTATTTAGGCCAAGCATTAAGGAAATGTAACTCTTTTGAGTTAAAACTAATAAAACCAAATTAACAAAATTGGGATAAATCAGGCACAGCCCCTAATTCAGGTCAGCTGTAAAACCAAGAACAAAGTTTAAAGGAAACTTACAAACTTTAAATCAAAATGTGATTAAAGGGGTCAACAAAACACCCCAGTCCCCGCGGTGCCCACCAGACACGGAAGGCCTCGAGAGTGCCAGCAGACACCGCGTGCTCCCTCTCCAGGGACATCCGGCCGCGAACGTAGCCGCGGAAGAGGGATAAACAATCGGGCGGGACTCCCCCGTCGATCGCCCGCTGCCTGGACCTGTTAATGGCCAACTTGGCCAGGCCCAGGAGCAGGTTCACGAGGAGGTTCTCCTCCTTCCCGACCCCCTTCCGCACTGGGTAAGATGTAACTCTTTCAAGTACAAACACGTTTCCATCTGTTTTTCAGATGAAGTTACATTGTTTCATAGTTTGCCATTGTGAGATTTGAACTCTTGATCTTGGGGTTACAAACCCAGTACCATAACCACTTGGCTATTTAGGCCAAGCGTTAAGGAAATGTAATTGCACAGCCTGGGAACGGGTGTTAATCACTTGTACATAATGTTCACTATTGTCAATAAACTCCTGAGAACATCTCCCTGCCTGTGGCTCCTTGTTCTGATGAGCAGTGTTCATGTCACTCAGATGTGAAATCTTTCTGCACAAGATAAAGGCAGGTGTCTCAGTCCAGGGCCTCTTCCCTGTGCTTTGTGTAACCTTCAGGCCAAAGTGATGGTCCAGCCTCACACTCCCTGGACACATAACTGATGCCTGCACCTCGATGGTGCTGGTCATTGCTGCCAGAATGTTGTGGGCAGGTGTCACAGAGTTCCCTCATTCTCTCTGTGTGCTCTCAGCACCTTTAAGGTGGGGCTGATCCCCATCTCTTCAGCATCTGTGACCAGTGACACTGGGTTCCTGAAGGGGAAAGGAGATGAAGACGGACAAAGGATCAGGTGCTTTTAAAGTTTCATGGCTGCATCTCCATAATGTGACCCTGATCACAGAGCACAAGCAAACTGCCCCCAGCCAGACAGGAGTCAAACATTCTCAGAGGCTATGTGAAGATCTATGGAGTGTCCTCACTGCATGTCACCATCATCCTCCTGGAATTGAGTAACTATTAGGGCCTCTGCTATATCTCCATGACAGGAGCATTCTCACAGGGGGTCTGTGCACTGCCATTGGCCACATGGGAGTTAAACATTCACAGATGCAATGTGAGAGTGTCAGGACTGTCCCTGCTGCTTCTTGTCAGCGTCACACATGAATCTTTGAGTGAGGAGGACCTCCTGAGTGTACCTGCCTCATCTGGTCAGTGATGGCCTTATCGCCAGCATCTCCGCCTTCAACATCTCATCACTGTATTCAACTTCGACTTGCTCCTCATTGGAGAAGATGTGGGCAGCTCTGCCATCTCCTCCTCAGATGTAGGCCTATAGGATGTGTTCATGGTGGTCGCACACCAGCTGAATGTTCAGTGAGTGGAAGTCCTTGCGGTTGATGTAGTTGACTCCTTGTTGCCATGGAGATCTAAGCACCACATGAGTGCAGTTGATGTCACCCTGCACCTGTGGAAAGCCAGGGATCTGAGCCTTTTGCTTTTGCTTCCTGCTTTTCCCGATCCCGAGTGAAATGCACAAAGTTCTGTGTCTTTGTGAAGATGGGGTCTGTGACCTCCCGGATACTCTTGTGTGTTGAGGCTTGCGAGACCCCTCACAGGTCACCTGTGGAGCCCTGGAAGGAGCCGCTGGTGTAAAAATTGAGCACCACCATCACTTTCACGGCCACTGGCAGTGGATGCCCTCCACGTCCCCTTGGCACCAAATCCTGCAGCAGCTGGTGGATGTGACTGACCAGTTCCCTGGACACGCACAGTCCTCGGTGAAGCTGGTTTTCAGTCATCTTCCAGATTGACAAGCGCTGGCTACAGACCCTGGGTCTTGTGAAGGGTCTACGAGTGACGGCTCTCTGTAGATCTTCTGCTGGATACACAGCAGGCCCTGCCACCCCTTCATCTTGAGGGAGGTGCTCCTCCCTTTGCTGAGCCTAGCGCCTCTGTCGCTCTCCTCTTCTTCTTCACTGCTCCCTGTGAGCCATGAGGCAGTCGCTAAATCACCAGGGTCCATGATCCTGATGTTCTCCTCCTGCAGGATCAACGAGAGAGACGCGTGGGTTAGAATATGTGTCCTAAGAACCTCTCTTGGTCAAGTCTGAAGGCCCCTCCACGCATGCAGGAGAGTGTTGACCACCAGTTGGATGTGTAGTGTGCTCATTGGCTGTTCGAAACCCCACCCACCTCCGCCCCTCTCCACCTGACCGATTGGCAGTAACTTTGCCCATTGGACTGCAGGCTGTGCTCTCAGCTCAGGCACAGGCATTCTCCTAACCCCCACTGCAAGGCTGCACTGTTAGCTTGAACCACGGGGAGACTGGTCCAAACCGGAATGATGACATTGCAAGGGGCTGTGAGTGTCTCCCCCAGTGACTGCTCCATGGCCAGTTTTAGCAAGGAGATTGTACAACTTATCGTTCGGCCAATTGTTTTGCTGCCTCCTGAAATGCACATTTAATTTGCAGTCTGAGCCCAAGGAGTGAAAAGATCTGGAGCATTTGGTGGCACTTTCATGTTTTTGCGTTGCTTGAGTGGACAGAAAAGCTTCAGAGTCCCGACTCCAAGCATCTCAATAGCGCTGCAGCTGAATGGTCTCAGCTGTGGGAGAACGTTCACTTTCGACAAGCTTTTCCAAGGTGCATGGCCACTTCCCCCACCCTCCCTTCTCCCCACCCCACCAGCATGTGCTTTGGGTAATTCCCTCAGCATGTGCTGCCTTATCCCACCCTTGGCCTGACCCACACGAGAGTCCTTGGCCTGGCGCTGTACTGAAAGCCAGCCGGGGAGAAGTGACTTGCCTGCGTGGTGCCTCTTCCTTGGTCTCCTACAGGTGATTCCTGCGAATGCTGAGCAAGGTTGTGTGCACTCATCTCTGAGCTCCCCTCCAAGTTCAGGCCACCAGGTGCGTGTCTTTTAAAAGCAGACGTGAATCACGCCGTTCTGAAGTCACGCCGACGTGGGCAGTAAATTTGAGGTGGGGGGTGCTGACTCCGGCGAGCAGGGCTTATAATGAGATGCAAATGTATTAAAATGATGTTCCCGACATGCGGCAGTGGGAATCGTGGTCTGTCATTGAGGGGTCGAGCAGACAAACACAAACTGGTTTCACAACGGCAGGAGATTGATTTTTGGCCTTCCAGCCATATTTTCTCCCCACCTGCCTAACGCCAACAGGACCAGATGATTCTGTCCTCGGTTTCCAGTTAGCCAGCCAATCTCTCCATGCCAGTACGTCACTCCCTACATCATGAACTCTTATTTTCAGCAGTAACCTTTGATGTGGTACTTTGTCAAATGCCTTCTGAAAAGCTAAGTACAGCACATCCACCGGTTCCCCTTTATCCATAGCAGGTGTGATTTCTTCAAAGAACTCCAATAAATTGGTTAAACATGATTCCCTTTCACAAAACCATGTTGACTCTGCCTGATTACCTTGAACCTTTCTAAGTGTCTTACTATAATGTCTTTAATAATAGCTTCTAACATTTTCCCTGTGACACATGGAAGGCTAACTGGTCTGCAGTTTCCTGCTTTCTGTCTCCCTCCCTTTTTGAATAAAGGAGGTACATTTGCTACTTTACAATCTAATGGAACCTTCTCTGAATCCAGGGAATTTTGGAAGATTAAAACCAGTGCATCAACTATCTCACTAACCACTTCTTTAAGACCCGAGGATGAAGTCCATCAGTACCTGGGAACTTGTCAATCCACAGTTCCAACAATTAGCTCAGTACCACTTTCCTAGTGATTGTTATATTCTTGAGGTCATTCCTCCCTTCCATTTCCTGATTATCTGTTGATTTGCTCTTAGATTTGTTCTCTCTGTCCCTTCCTGTCACTGTCTGTTTATCGTTTCCCACATTAATACCTGTGTCTCTTTTGCCTTTTCTCTGCTCTTTGGTTTACCACATCTTCCCAAATTTGATCCTTCACCCCCACTATTTATTTTAAAGCCCTCTCTACTTCCCATGTTTCATGGCTCACTAGGACACTGGTCCCAGCATGTTTCAGGTGTAGACCATCCCAACGGTACAGATCCCACTTTCCCCAGTATTGGCGCCAGTGCCCACTTCTCCCACACCAGGCTTTGAACCACTCATTCATTTCTCTAACCTTATTTGTCAGGATTACTTCCAGTCCCACATATTAGTGAGCATAGAAATAGGAGAATTGAGCACTTGAACATGTGGCTGGAGGGCATCAGATTTCTGAGGCATTGGGACTGGTTCTGGGGCAGGTGGGACCTGTCTGCACCTTAGCAGGACCGGGACTAACATCCTTGTAGGGATATTCGCAAGTGCTGTTAGGGAGGGTTTAAACTAGATTGGCAGGGGGAGGTTGGAACCTGAGAGGGAGCTCAGATTCGAGGGAAGCAAAACTGGTAAAAGGAAGTAGAAAAGTAGAAAGCAAAAACGGAAAGCATCAAATAGGATCAGAATTGAGAATAATGCTAAAAGAGCAGAATTGAAGGCACCCTATCTGAATGTGCATAGCGTTCACAAAAAAGGTTAATGATTTGAATGCACAAATTGAGGTAAATGCATATGATTTACTTACCATTTCGGAGTCGTGGCTACAGGGTGGCCAAGATTGGGAACTGAATATCCAAGGATATTCGGCATTTAGGATGGATAGTTAAAATGGAAAAGGAGGTGGGGTAGCACTCTTAAAAAGGGGCGAGATCAGTACATTGGTAAGAGAGGGTCTTAGGTCAAAGGATCAACATGTAGAATCAAGTTGGCTGGGGCTAAGAAACAGCAAGGGGCAGCAAACATTGGTGGGAGTTTACAGGCCACCAAACAGTAAGGGTAACGCTGGGCACAATGTAAATCAGAAAATTAGAGCGGCACATAACATGGCTAATACAGTAATAACGGGCGGCTTCAATTTACACACAGACTGGGTGAACCGATTAGAACTAATGCTATGAAGTGTGAGCAAGATGTGTTTCTGGAGCATTACATAAAGAAGCCAACAAGGGATCAGGCTATTTTGGATTTAATTTTGTGTAATGAGAAAGGACTAATTAATAACCTTGCTGTAAAGGAGCCTTTGGGAAATAGTGACCATAACATTAAGTTTGAATGCGATATAGTCCGTTCTGAAATTAGGGTCTTAAATCTGGAGAAAGGAAGTTATGAAGGTATGAGGGACAAGTTGGCTATGGTGAATTGGGAAAATACACTAAAAGACTTGACAATAGCCAGGCAATGGCTAGTATTTAAAGAAATACTACACCGTCTACAACAGGTATACATTCCTCTAAGGTGCAAACACCCAAAAGGAGAGGTAAATCAACTGTGGTTGAGGGAAGAAGTTAAAGATCATGAGATCAAAGGAAGTGGTTTATAAAGATGCCAGAAGAAGTGGTAAACCTGAGGATTGGGAGCAATTTAGAATCCAGCAAAGGACAACCTATAAAATGATTAAAAAAGGTAAAAGAGAACATGAACGCAAACTAGCGAGGAACACAAAGGCAGAGTGTAAAAGCTTCTTTAGGTATGTGAAAATGAAACGATTAGCTAGGGCAAATGTGGGCCCATTACAGATGGGGACAGGAGAATTTATCATGGAGAATAGGGAAATGGCCGAGAAACTAAACAGTGACTTTGTATCTGTCTTCACTGAAGAAGGTAGAGAAAATCTTTCAGAAATACTAGGCAACCAAGGGACTTATGGAACTGAAGAACTAAAAGAAATGAGTAAAGAGGTAGTGCTTGGAAACTTAACTGGATTGAAGGTTGATAAATCCCCTGGACCAGATGAGTTACATCCCAGATTGTTGAAGGAGGTGGCTAGGGAGATTGTGGATGCATTGGTGGTTATCTTCCAAAATTCTACAGATTCTGGAAAGGGTCCGGCAGACCAGAAAGCAGCAAATGTAACCCCATTATTTAAACAGTGAGGGAAAGGGAGAATGGGGAACTACAGACAGGTTAGTTTGATATCAGTTAGGGAAAATGTTAGAATCTATTATAAAGGATGTGATAACAGGACATTTAGGAAAGAATGGTAAAATTGGGCAGAGTCAACAAGGATATATGAACAGGAAATCATGTTTGACAAACTTAGAATTTTTTGAGGATATTACTTGCAGCATTGATAAAGGGGAACCAATGGATGTGATGCATTTGAATTTTCAGAAAGCTTTTTATAAGGTCCCACACAGGAGGTTAGTAAATAAATTTAGAACACATGGGATTGGGGGAAATATACTGGTATGGATTGAAAATTGGTTAATAGGCAGAGAGTAGGAATAAATGGATCGTTCTCGGGATGACAGGCTGTAACTAGCAAGGATCAGTGCTTGGTTCACAGCTGTTCACAGTCTATATCAATGATTTGGGTGTGGAGATCAATTGTAATGTTTCCAAATTTGCTGATGACACCAAACTGGGTGGAAACATAAATAGTGAGGGGGATGCAAGGAGGCTTCAAGAGGACTTGAACAGGCTGAGTGACTGGGCCAGTAGATGGTAGATGGAACAGTTATCCACTTTGGTAGAAAAAAACAGAAAGGCAGAATATTCTTAAAAGATGAAAGGTCAGGAAGGTTGGGTGTCCACAGGGGCCTTGGTGTCCTTGTTCATGAGTCACTAAAAGTTAGCATAAAGGTGTAGCAAGCAATGAGGAAGGTAAATGGTATGTTGGCCTTCATCACAAGGGGATTTGAGTGCAGGAGTAAAGGTGTCCTGCTGCAGTTGTATAGACCTCACCTGGAGTATTATGTACAGTTCTGGTCCCCTTAATCAAGGGGGGATATGTTTGTCAGAGGGAGAGCAACGGTGGTTCACCAGATTAAACTCTGGGATGGCAAGATTGTCTTATGAGGAGAGACTGGGGAGACTGGTCTACATTCCCTAGAGTTTTGAAGAACGATGGGTGACCTGATTGAAACTTACAAAATTCATACAGGGTGTGACAGGCTGGATTTAGACAAGATGTTTCCCCTGGCTGTTGAGTCTAAAACCCGGGGACAGAATCTCAGGGTAAGGGGGTAGCCATTTAAGACTGAGATGAAGAGGAACTTCTTCACTCTCTACTCCAGAGGGCTGTGGACGCTCAGTCCATGAGTATGTTCAAGACAGAATTGACAGATTTCTGGTGACTAATGACATCAAGGGATACAGGGATTGTGCAGGAATGTGGTGTTGAGGTAATTGAATGGTGGAGCAGGCTCAAAGGGCAGAATGGCCTTCTCCTGTTCCTGTGTTCCTATGCTCTATGTCCAGTTAGCATGTGGCTCAAGTAATAATTCAGAGATTAACACCTTTGAGGTTCTGCTTCTTAATTTGGTGCCTAGCTCCTCATACTGACTATGCAGAACCTCTTTCATTGTCCTGCCTAGGTCGTTGGTATCTACATGGGCCACAACAACTGGATCCTCCCCTCCCACTGTTGGTTCCTCTCCAGTCCTGAGCAGATGTCCCGAGCCCTGGCACCAGGCAGGCAACACAGCCGCCTGGACTAGTGGGTGCCACAGGGTTCGGTCCTTGGGCCCCAACTATTTACAATCTATATTAATGACTTGGATTCAGGGATAGAAGGCACTATAGCTAAATTTGCAGATGACACCAAAATAGGTGGGAAAGTAAGTTGCAATGAAGAAATAAGAAATTTACAAATGGATATGGACAGGTTAGGTGAATGGGCCAAAATTTGACAGACGGAGTTTAACGTGGATAAGTGTGAGGTTATCCATTTTGGGTGGAAGAATAAAAAGGTGACTTATTATTTAAAGAGAAAGTTCAGAATGCTTCAGTGCAGAGGGATCTGGGTGTCCCTGTGCATGAATCGCTGAAAGCTACTATGCAGGTACAGCAGGTAATAAGGAAAGCAAATGGAATTTTGGCATTTATTGCCAAAGGAATAGAGTATAAAAATAGGGAAGTGTTGTTGCGACTGCACAAGGCATTGGTGAGACCGCACCTGGAGTACTGTGCAGAGTTTTGGTCCCCTTACTTGAGGAAGGATGTAGTTGCATTGCAGGCAGTTCAGAGGAGGTTCTTTAGATTGTTTCCAGAGATGTGGGGTTTGTCTTATGAGGAGAGATTGCGCCTATACTCACTAGAGTTTAAAAGGATGAGAGGAGATCTAATTGAGGTATATGAGACGCTAAAGGAGATAGACAAAGTAGACGTGGAGCAGATGTTTCCCCTTGTGGGGCATTCTAGAATGAGAGGCCATAGTTTTAGGCTAAGGGGTGGTAGATTTAAATCAGAGATGAGGAGGAATTACTTTTCTCAAAGGGTCATGTATCTGTGGAATTCACTACCTCAGAGTGCAGTGGATGCTGGGACGCTGAATAAATTTAAGGAGGAGATAGACAGATTTTTAATGAGTAACGGGTTGAAAGGTTATGGGGAGGGGGCAGGAAATTGGAGTTGAGGCCAAAATGAGATCAGCCATGATCGTATTGAATGGCGGGGCAGGCTCGAGGGGCTGAATTGCCCACTCCTGCCCCTATTTCTTATGTTCTTATGGACTCTCGCTCTTTGCTGCACAGAACAGTGTCAATCCCCCTCACTATACTGTCCCCTACTACTGCTACATTCCTGTTTGCTCCCCCAAACTTGAACGGCTTCCTGTACCAGGGTGCCATGATCAGTCTGCTCATCCACCTTGCAGATTTCGCTTTCGTCCACACAGGTAGTGAGCATCTCAAACCTGTTTGACAATTGCAAAGTGCGAGGCTCTTCCACTACTGTCTGCTCGGTTCCTTTACCTGCCTCACTCATGCTCACTCCCTCTGCCCCTCACCGCTGACCAAAACAGACAGCCCTATTCTAAGAAGCAAGGCCATCTTCTGGTACAATGTGTCCAGGTATCTCTCCCCATCCTTGATGTTGCGCAGTGTCTGCAGTTCAGTTGCCAGGTTATTAATCCTGATCTAGAATTCCTCTAGCTGCTTACACTTTCTGGAGGTGTGTTTGTCCTGGATCGTATTGTCCCTACATTCTGCAGCTGCAACATAACAGCTAGCTTGTCATTGTTACTTATGGTATTTAATTAATTTAATTACTTTCTTGATTAACTTTGAATAATTCTCATGTATACCACAATTTACTGTGCTTTTTAAATGCTAGTACCACCTACAACTAAGAGTTATACATTTCTTACTTCCGAATTGACTTATAATTTACTCACCAATCAGCTCCTTCTGTTGCACCGAAGTAAGAACAGAGTAGAAAAAAAGGAGCACCTCCTCCCCCTTCACCGAACTCCCTACTCACCAAACTCGTATCGACTCACTCTGATTACAACCTGCACTCTATTCGGACCGGTACCAGTCATTTCCCAATTTTTACTGTTTCTTCCTTCTGGGAGGACATTGACTCTGGGGATCATTTACCTTCTCCTAGATCGGAGCAGGAACAGGGGTCTGATTTTCACCATGGGCAGAAATTGCAGTATCCCAGCAACTGGGACAAAGTAACTAAAAACTGACAAAGCAACTCCAACCAAACTTTGCCAACATACGGTCCACAAACATCCAACCAACAGCCTCAACACCCTTGCTCCACCAACACGGGCAGTAAATTCCAGTTGCTACTCACATCATTTCCCTCCAACTCAAAGGCCTCAAACTGCAGCGAGATCCGGTACTGGGCTGGCGCCACCAGTTGCCACACACAGTTCTTGTTGGTCGGGTATTCCCTGGGCCAGCCTGGGCTGGTGACAGTGCCGTTGAGTTTGGTGAGGAAGCCGCCACACGCAGCTGTGGCACAAAATGGAAAACACGGGAGTAAAGCAACGCTCAGGGTCTCATTACAATGACACACGATTAACCCTTCAGCGGAACTTAGACATCATGTTTAAAACAGGTCAGACATTTATATAAAGTAACCACCCCACAATCGCACCCAAGAGTTTTAAATATTCACACCCTTATTCCCCACTGAGGCCTTGGAGTAATTTTATCCCGTTGCTCCTGCGATAATCCATCCAACGAGACAGGCCGGGCCCACTGAGTAGGTCACAGCTGTAAGGGGGACAGAGGAGAGGAGGGGGAGGGGGAGAGGAGGGGGGGAGGAGGGGGAGGGGGAGAGGAGGGGGAGAGGAGGGGGAGGAGGGGGAGGAGAAGGGGAGAGGAGGGGGGAAAGAGGGGGAGAGGAGGGGAGGAGGGAGAGGAGGGGGAGGAGGGGGAGAGGAGGGGGAGGGGAGGGGGAGGAGGGGGAGGGGAGGGGGTGAGGAGGGGGGAGGAGGGGGTGAGGAGAGGGGAGGAGGGGGTGAGGAGAGGGAGGAGGGGGAGAGGAGGGGGAGGGGGAGGAGGGGGTGAGGAGGGGGAGGGGAGGGGGAGGAGGGGGAGGGGAGGGGGAGGAGGGGGAGGGGAGGGGGAGGAGGGGGAGGGGAGGGGGTGAGGAGGGGGGAGGAGGGGGTGAGGAGAGGGAGGAGGGGGAGAGGAGGGGGAGGGGGAGGAGGGGGTGAGGAGGGGGAGGGGAGGGGGAGGAGGAGGGGAGGAGGGGGAGGAGGGGAGAGGAGGGGGAGGGGAGGGGGAGGATGGGGAGGGGGGAGGAGGGGAGAGGAGGGGAGAGGAGGGGGAGGGGGAGGAGGGAGGAGGGAGGGGGGAGGGGGAGGGGAGGAGGGGGGAGGGGGAGGGGTAGGGAGAGGGGAGGGGAGGAGGGGGAGGGGAGGGGGAGGAGGGGGAGGGGGAGGGGAGGAGGGGGAGGGGGAGGAGGGGGAGGAGGGGGAGGAGGGGTAGGGAGAGGGGAGGGGGAGGAGGGAGGAGGGAGGAGGGGAGAGGAGGGGGAGGAGGGGGAGGAGGGAGGAGGGAGGAGGGGGAGGAGGGAGGAGGGGGAGGAGAGGGAGGAGGGGGAGAGGAGGGGGAGAGGAGGGAGGAGGAGGGAGGAGGGAGGAGGGGGAGGAGGGGGAGGAGGGAGGAGGGAGGAGGGGGAGGAGGGAGGAGGGGGAGGAGGGAGGAGGGAGGAGGGGGAGGTGAGGAGGGAGGAGGGGAGAGGAGGGGGAGGGGAGGAGGAGGAGGGGGAGGAGGGAGGAGGGGGAGGAGGGAGGAGGGGGAGGAGGGAGGAGGGGGAGGAGGGGGAGGAGGGAGGAGGGAGGAGGGGGAGGGAGGAGGGGGAGGAGGGAGGAGGGGAGAGGAGGGGGAGGGGGAGGAGGGAGGAGGGGGAGGAGGGGGGAGGGGGAGGGGGAGGAGGGAGGAGGGGGAGGGGGAGGAGGGAGGAGGGAGGAGGGGGAGGGAGGAGGGGGAGGAGGGAGGAGGGGAGAGGAGGGGGAGGGAGGAGGGAGGAGGGAGGAGGGAGGAGGGAGGAGGGAGGAGGGGTTGGAGGGAGGAGGGGGAGGGAGGAGGGGGAGGAGGGAGGAGGGAGGAGGGGGAGGGAGGAGGGGGAGGAGGGAGGAGGGAGGAGGGAGGAGGGAGGAGGGGGAGGAGGGAGGAGGGAGGAGGGAGGAGGGGGAGGGAGGAGGGAGGAGGGGGAGGAGGGAGGAGGGAGGAGGGAGGAGGGGTTGGAGGGAGGAGGAGGAGGGGGAGGGGGAGGATCAGGTAACCCCTATAGACAGAGGGTCTGTGAGTGTTGGTGTTTACTCTGTTTTCAGACAAACTATTTGAACCTCAGTTACCTTCACAGCTCCTGTGGTCGGCTCCCAGCTCAAAGCCCGGTTCACACATACACCTGTAACTGCCCAAGGTGTTCACACAGTGCTGCTGACACCCTCCCCGATCCAGTCCAGCGCACTCATCCACCTCTGTAACCAGGAAATAAATAACAACAGCAGTCAGCCCCAGGTCAGAGGAGGGGGAGGGAGAGGCGACAGGGTGAGGAGGGAGGAGAGGGGAGAGAGTGGAGGAGGGAGTGGGGAAGGGCAGGACTGAGGGAGACAGGGTTCCAGCAACTTGAGGCACAAAAATTAGGAGCCACAGAAAAATCTGTTCTCCTGCTTCACCCTGAAGGGGACAATTTTTCTCTTACCCGTGTCTGATTCCCTATCACCCATATTCCAGCCACAAATCTAACTGACTAGGGCCACCAACTGTCTTTAACTGTGCCCTTTGCTATCTCCAGAATCAATTCCTTTCTCCTGTCTGGTCTCCCATCTCCCAACCTTCACCCACTTGAGTTTTTTCAAAGCTCTGCTGCCTGTATCCTAACTCAGACCGAGTCCTGCTCATTCATCACCCCCTACATCAGCTTCAGGTCCAGCAACTCCTCAACTCTAATATTCCCCTCCTTCCACTGCCCCTCCCCTCCCTGTAATCTCTGTAACCTCCTCCACCCCCACAGCCCTCCAAGGCGCCGGCGCTCCTCCAATTCTGGCCTGGTGAGTGATCTGGATTTTAATCACCCCACCAGCGGCGGCTGTGCCTTCAGCTACCGGGTCCTGAGCTCCGGAATTGGCTCCCTAAATCTCTCTGTTGTTCTCTCCTCCTCCAGGATGCTTTCTAAACCCTACAATTCCAATCACACTTTTGCTGGCTTGTCCTGATGGCTCTTTATGTGGCTCTGTGTAAAATGATTGAACACTCCTCTGAACTCCTCTGAAGCCCATCAGCACATTTTACCTTTTTATAGGTACACTATAAACACAAGCTGCTGCTGTTGTTCACTCATTTAGAGTTACGTTAATAAACATTTTCAGACACTTACTGCAATTTCTCCCATTCTCGCCGGCTACTGGTTTGGCGTTGATGGGCTGGCAGGTAGGTGATGTTGTACCAGTGTTTTATAAAGGGAGGAAAGGATAAGTTGAGTAAATACAGGTCAGTCAGCCGAATCTCGGGGCTGGGAAAATTATTGGAAAAATCCTGAGGGACAGAATAACTCACCATTTAGAAAGGCAAAGGTTAATCACAGGCAGTCACCATGGGTTTGTTAAGGGAAGGTACTGTCTGATTTTTGAAGGGGGTAATAAGGAGGGTTGATGTGGGTAGTGCATTTGATTCAGTCCATCTGGCTTTTCACAAGGTTCTTGATAAGGTCCCACGTGGCAAGCCAACCACAAAAGTAAAAGCCCATGGGGTCTAAGGCAAAGTGTTGAGTTGGATCCAAAATAGGCTGAGAGGTTGGGAACAAAGGGGATTGGTCAATGAGTGTTTGTGGGACTGGAAGGCGGTGCAGGGTTCAGTTGGGCCTCTTGCTTTTTGACTTTTACAACAATGATTTGGACTTGAATGCAGGGTGTATGATTAAGAAGTTTGTGGATGATACAAACATTTCCACAGTGGTTGGCAGTGAGGAGAGTAGCTGCAGACTGCAGGAAGCTATCAGTCAGCTGCTCCGGTGGACAGGAAACTGGAAATCAAAGCAGAGGAGTGTAAGGTAATGTCTTTGGGGAGGTCAAACATGGCAAAGGGAATACATAATAAATGGGAGGATAGTGAAAATGTAGAGGAACCCAGGGACCTTGGAGTGCATGTCAACAGACCCCTGACGGTGACTGGGCAGGTCGAGAGGGTGGTGAAGGAGGCGTATGGGATACTTGCCTGTATCAGTCAAAGTACAGAGTATAAGAGCAGGAAGGTTATACTGGAACTGTATAAAACATTAACTAGGTCACAGCTAGGGTATTGCGTACAGTACTGGTTACTGCATTACAGGCAGGGTGTGATTGCACTAGAGAGGGTACACAGGGGATTTATGAGGAAGTTGCCAGGAATGGAGAATTTTAGTCATGCGGAAGCATTGGATAGGCTGGGATTGTTCCCTTTGGAACAGAGGGGGCTGAGGGGAGATGTAATTGGGGTGTATGAGGGGACTGGAGAGAGTGGATGGGAAGAATCCATTCCCCTTGGTTGAGGGGTCAATAACAGGAGCAGTGATTTAAAGTAGTTGGTGGAAGGATTTAAGGCGAAATGTTTACATCCAGAGGGTGGTGGGGGGTCTGGAACTCACTACCTGAAGGTGGGGGAGAGGCAGAAACCTTCATCGCATTTAAAAAATACATGGATGTGTACTTAAAGTACCGAAACCTCCAGGGATATATATGGACCAATAACTGGAATGTGGAATTAGGTGAGACAACTCTTTTTCAGTCAGCACAGACATGAAGGGCCAAATGGCCTCTTTTTGTGCTGTACATTTTCTATGGTTCCATGAATTTCACCTCAGCAAAACTGACAGGTTTAGGGGCGGGGGAACCTTGCTGATCACAGCCTCGGAGATAATGCAATGCCAACCCTCGATTACACCATCACTCCCATTGCTTCACTGCCGACAGTTCCACATCAGCACAGCAGGTGGAGCACTTGGGCAAAGCAAGAATCGCTGCTCTGAGAGAGGGGACCTGGTTCTTAAAGGGACTGTTCTTACTGTGAGATAAAAGCAAAATACTACGGATACTGGAATTCTGAAATAAAAACAGAAAGTGCTGGAAAAATCTCAGCAGGTCTGGCAGCATCTGTGGAGAGAGAAGGTTAACATCTCGAGTCCATATGGTTCGACTTCGGAACTAAAGGGAGGTAGAAATGTGATGGGTTTGATGTTGTTGAAGGAGAGGTTGGGAGAACAGTTCTGGGGAGGGCAGAGGGAAGGAGAGATTAAATGATGAAGATATCATGGAAGAAAAGGTAAAGGGAGCGGTTGTAGTAAAGAAACAAAACATCTGTCCAGAGTGAGTGTGAATGGCAGAATAACGAACATCTCTGTCCGAAAGCAGAAACATTAAAAACAAGATCAAGGTTGTCACACGGGGAAAAAAACAAACCCAGAATCAAAATGGGGAACAAAATTCACGGTCTGAAGTTGTTGAACTCAATGTTAAGCCCGAAAGGCTGTAAAGTGCCTAGTTGGAAGATGAGGTGCTGTTCCTCCAGTTTGCATTGAGCTTCACTGGAACAATGCAACAAGCCAAGGACAGACATGTGGGCAAGAGAGCAGGGTGAAGTGTTAAAATGGCAAGCGACAGGGAGGCTTGGGTCATTCTTGCGGACAGACCGAAGGTGTTCAGCAAAGCGGTCACCCAGTCTGTGTTTGGCCTCTCCAATGTAGAGGAGACCACATTGTGAGCATTGTTCTCCCAGTGTCCCTGCTCTCCACAGAATGAGCACAGTCCATTAAAACATAAGCGTGCAGTAATGTTGACAATGCTAAGGGTGGCTAAACAAAAAGATAAGAAAAAATCACAATGAGACTAAAGGGGGTTTTGTGATTCCCAAATGTCAGGGACCCCTCTTGACCTCCCTGGGTGAGCCCAAAGGAACACGAGGCACTTCGTGTTTGACGAGGCACTATGTTTGGTACCAGTTTGGTTGCAGGAACCACTTTTGGGCTCCACTCCAGATTTTGTTTTCAGAGTTTCCCCCCGTTAGCCTTCACCTCTCTCAAGGTATCCACAAGGCAGTGGAGTTATTGGCCCATAGCTGTGAATTTGGTTCATGAATGCCAGGGGGTGTCCATATGTCAGTGGGTCTGCAAACACTGTGGGTCAAAGTCCTCCGAGTTCCTCTGGAGCTCTAGCCTGGGGTTGCGAAGGACCCAGTTTCTGTGCATGGCCATGAAGAGGCAGAGCTGAGGACTTGCCAACAGGCAGGCTGCATACTGACAGGGAGGCACATACACACTTGGCTCTCTTTTTCATATTTATGTTTCGTTAAGTTAAAGGAAGATTAAAAGTCAGGGCCAAACAATACATTCTCAGACCCTGAGGGAGGAGGTTAAAGAGATCCCAGAAACTGGAGTTCAGGCTGTACTGAGTGTGGGTGTGAGCCGGGCACTGGAGAATGGTCACTGTTTATAAATAGAGAGACAGGCCGATCCGAGCAGTTACAGGACGTTTACAGGACTGTAGGAGGGAAAAATGAGCTCAAGAGTGAAAGGACCACACACTTAGATAAAGATAAAATAGTTAGAAATAACCACATGGAATCGAAAAGGGCTGATCATTGCTGATCATCTGATAGAATTCGTTGAGGAAGGAACAGATACAGTCAGCAGGGAAATGTGGTGGATGTGGTGTACGTGGACATTAGGAAAGATTTTGCCATTCAGGAGATGACTCGACAAGATTAAGGTTATGGAATTAATGAGAGGACAGCAAACTGGATTGAAGATTAACTGGAAGGGAGAAATCTGGGATGAGGAGCTCAGGGCAGGTTTTCAGGATGGATGGAAGTGGTTAGTGGAGGTCCCACAGGGTTCAGTTCTGAGATCACTTCTGTTCACTGTGAATATCAATGATTTGGATTCGGGTCCAGAGGGAGTGGTGACCTTTGACCTGGAAGCAGCACAAAGTTCTAATCCCTTTAAAATATCTGCAGAATTTGTAATTGTTTTTAAGGATGCTCAGAGGTCACAGATTTAAAGTGATTTGCAAAAGAAACAAATGTGAGGTGAGAAAAATCTTTTTCAGGCAGCGAGTAGTTAGGGTTTGGAATGTGTTGCCTGGAAGTGTGGTGGAGGCAGGTTCAATTGAGGCATTCAAGAGGGGATTGGGTGATTATTTAAATAGAAACAGAAACAATGGGCAGGGTTATGGGAAAAGGCAGGAGACTGGCACTGGGTTAAAATGCCCAGGGAGCTGGTGCAGACACAGTGGGCCAAATGGCCTCCTTCTATACTGTAACAATTCTGTAATTCTGTGAGAAGGACATTCGAAGAGTTTGCATCAACTGTAAAGGGATCAATTGTAATTTTCTTGGGAAATAATAAATGATGGCACATGAGGACCTGGTACCCCCTTGACCTGGAAACAAAGAAACTAGGAGCAGGAGGAGGTCATTCAGCCCATTACACCTGCTCTGGCAATCATTATGATCATGGCTGATCCTCTAACTCAACGCCATATTCCCCCTTTCTCTCCATACCCCTTGCTGCCCCCCTAATATCCAAAAATTTATCAATTTCTTTCTTGAGTATACTCAGTGACCCGGCCTCCACAGCCTCTGTTCCACAGGTTGACCACCCTCTGAGTGAAGAAATTTTTCCTCATCTCGGTCCTAAATGGCCCCGAATCCTGAGACTGTGGCTCCTGGTTCTAGACTCCCCAACCTGGGGAAACACCTCCCTGCATCTAGTCTCTCTAGCCCTGTTAGAATTTTATACATTTCAATCAGATCCTCTCTCATTCTTCTAAACTCCAGTGAATACAGGCCCAGTCGAACCAATCTCTCCTCATACAACAGTCCTGCCATCCCTGGTATCAGCCTAGTGAACCTTCACTGCACTCCCTCTATGGCAAGTATATCCTTTCTTAGGTAGGGAGACCAAAACTAGGCACAATAATCCAGGTGTGGTCTCACCAAGGCCCCGTATAACTGCAGTAAGACATCCCTACTTCGGAACTCAAATCTTCTTGTAAAGAAGGCCAACATACTATTTGCCTTTCTAACTACTTGCTTCACCTGCCTGTTTCCTTTCATTGACTGGTGCACAAGGACACCCAGATCCCTTCGTATATCTACATTTCCCAATATATCACCATTTAAATAATACTCTGCCTTTCTGTTTTTCACACCACAGTGTTTAACTTCACATTTATCCATGTTATACTGCATCTGCCATGTGTTTGCGCACACACACACAACTTGTCTAAATCGCCCTGAAGCCTCCTTGCATCCTCCTCACAACCCTGCTCAGTTTTGTGTTGTCAGCAACAGGAAGGACGTCACACCAGAAGCCATGTGGCCAAACACAAAGGAGATCTACGAGCAGGAGAGCTGCAGGGTGAAGGTGATCAGCACACAGATGCAGACACAAGGAGAAAGCAGACAAACAGACAGAGTAACATAGAATTTATGTGAGGAGAAGCCAGTGAAGATCTCCATGAAATGGTCAGATTTCTGTTTGCCTGTAAGAAGGAAATAGAATTCCAGAAGCTCTTTTGGAAGTGATGTACAAGTGAGCTAAAAGGGACTAAGTCCTTACAAAGTGATGTAAATAGCTCAGGCAGGCAAAAGAGCTGAGAGTTTGTATCAGAGGGACCAGGTCATGAACCAGGTGTTGTTGTTTATTTGGTTGAAAAGGGATTTTGGAAAGCTCCACCCTCAGGGCTGATGCGACCCGAGTGAGGAGGAGTTGGTAAATGTGCCCCAGTCGGTGCTAACTGTATCCGGGGACCTCGGATAGAATACACCTACTGGTGAACGCAACTCGAGGGCTGAATCTATTGAGTGGGACAGTGACAGATCCTATGTACTAGAGGCAGAGTTAGGGGACCTTGGGATTGTAAGTGGTGCCGCACGTCTGTGGGGAGTGATGTGGATGCTTGTGGTTGTGTGAGACATATTTTTGTTGAATCGACTCTTTAAAGTGAAATTTACCTTTTTATTTTTTTTATTCTTTTACAGGACAGGGGCTTGGCTGGAAAGGCCAGCATTTGTTGCCCATCCCTAAATACCCTCAAACTGAGTGTCGTGCTCAGCCATTTCAGAGGGCAGCTCAGAGCCAACCACTTTACTATGGGTCTGGAGTCACGTGTAGGCCAGACCAGGTATGGATGGCCGATTTCCTTCCCTAAAGGACATTAGTGAAAACGTTTGAAACATGGTCGTTGTGCTAAGGTGGAGACCAATTTGCACACAGCAAACTCCCACAGGCAGCAACATGGTAATGACTGGAGTATTTGAGTGATGTTGATTGAGGGGTAAATATTGGGGCAGGACATCACGGAGAACTCCACTGCTTCTCATCGAGCACATTAAAGGTCCACCTCAGGGTGCAGACAGCGCCTCAGTTTAATGCCTCATCCAAAAAGCAGCAGCTCTGACAGTGCTGCACTCCCTCAGTGCCGCACGAGAGTGTCAGCCTGGGCTTTTTGATCAAATCTATGCAGTGGCCCTTGAACCTGGAGCCTTCAGTCTCAGGGGCGAGAGTGCAACCTACTGAACTAGGGCACAGAAACATCCAAATTAGGAGCAGGAATAGGCCATTCAGCCCCTTCAGTCTGCTCTGCCAGTCAATAAAATCATGGCTGATCTGATTGTAACCAGAACTCTACATTCCTGCCTACCCCCAATAACCTTTCACCCCTTTTGCTTATCAGGAACCTATCTACCTCTGCTTTAAAAATATTCAAAGACTCTGCTCCCACCACCTTTGAGGAAGAGAGTTCTAAAGACTCACCACCCTCTGAGAGAAACAATGTCTCCTCATCTCTGTATTAATTGAACGACCCCTTATTTTCAAACTGTGACCCCTAGGCCAGAATTTTACAGCCCCTGTAAAATATGGTGAGTCATCCTAAACTCTACTGACTTCAGTGGGAAGTAAAATCCTGCGGCTGTAAAACTGTGCCCCTAGTTAGTGCAGAAATGGCTATTTGACCTCCAGTTCTAGATTCTCCCACAAGAGGAAACATTCTCCCCACATCCACCCTGTCAGGATCCCTCAGGATCTTACATATTTCAATCAAGTTGCCTCTTACTGTTCAAAACTCCAGTGGATACAAGCCTAGTCTGTCCAACCTTTCCTCATAAGACAACCCAACCATTCCAGGTATTAGTCTAGTAAACCTTCTCTGAACAGCTTCCAACGCGGAGAAGATTTATTACACGACAGGAGCCACACGGCTCAACCCAGCTCTGGCCCCAGAACGGAAACTGAGTCACTGAAGCACTGAGCTAACGTTCTGCATTCGAGGGGGAACTCTCACCCAAAGATATAACTGGCAAACGAAGCAAAGGGAACACATGGGCTAAAAGATTGGACACAGTGAAGTGTGACGATCTAGAGGAGAGGAGATGATCTGCTGGAAAGGGTGGCAGAAGCAGAATCAATAAGAATTGTCAAAAGAGAACTGGGTAAATAATTGAAGACATAAAACTGTTGCAGGACGAGGGAGGGTGGGCATAACTGGATGGGTCTTCAAAAGGCCAGCACAGACTCGATGGACTGAATGGCCTCCTTCAGTAGCGTCCTATTCTACGGTTCAATAAAAAGAGCCAAACGCACCCTTGAAGTAATTTGCTGCGAAACCGGCCTTGCTGATTGAGTCATCGGACACGAACCTCAGCCAGAGTTTGTTCGAGCTGGATTTGATATCATTCGGTTTATTGTAGCCACAAAACTGGCCAATCAGAGCAGCGTCGGCACTGTCACCATCACGTATCTCCAGGTAGTCGTAGGCACAAGTGTCATGTCTTTCAACCTGGAAAAAAGGGACAGAAAAATAGGAAAGTACTTGTGGAGAGAACGCTCACAGAATCAGAGAAGTAGCGAACGATGACTGGGCAAAAACAGGGTTATCACCAAATATCAGAGACTCCGCTGGGAAATAAATCCCATCAACACTCTCACCACGTCTCGAGGACTGACCACCCCATGCTGGTATCAAGTTTCCGGAGCGGAGAAGTTGGATTATCCAAGCAAACCTTCCAATTTCACCCATTACAAATGGCAGAGGCTTGGTGCATTAGAGTTTGCAGATAGACCTTGCAGGGCGCTACTGGCTGAGCGGTACCAGCAACACCATTCAACACAAACACAGACCGTGACTTCACAGCAAGGGTTCACTCATGGAAGGGGAGTGGATCACACTAGGGGCACCAGTGAGCAACTGAGATACAGAGGGCACAAAGCCAGGGACACACTAACACAGGCACACAGGGAGAAATACACCAACCCAGGCACACTGTGAGAAACACACCAACCCTGGAACACAGTGAGGAACACACCAACCCTGGCACACAGTGAGAAACACACCAACGCTGGAACACAGTGAGGAACACACCAACCCTGGCACACAGTGAGAAATACAACAACCGTGGCACACTGTGAGAAACACAACAACCGTGGCACACTGTGAGAAACACACCAACACTGGAACACAGTGAGGAACACAACAACCCTGGCACACAGTGAGGAACACACCAACCCTGGCACACAGTGAGAAACCCACCAACCCTGGCACACAGTGAGAAACCCTGGCACACTGTGAGAAACACACCAACCCTGGCACACAGTGAGAACCACACCAACCCTGGCACACAGTGAGAACCACACCAACCCTGGCATATAGTGAGGAACACAACGACCCTAGCATACAGTGAGGAACACACCAACTCTGGCACACAGTGAGAAACCCACCAACCCTGGCACACATGAATAAACACACTAACCCTGGCACGCAGTGATGAACACAACAATCTTGGGACACAGTGAGAAACACACCAACACTGGAACACAGTGAGGAACACAACAACCCTAGCATACAATGAGGAACACACCAACCCTGGCACACTGTGAGAATCCCACCAATCCTGGCACACATGAATAAACACACTAACCCTGGCACGCAGTGAAGAACACACCAATCTTGGGACACTGTGAGAATCACAACAACACTGGAACAGAGAGAGAAAAGCACAAACCCTGGCACACAGTGAGATACACACCAACCACGGCACACAGTGAGAAACACACCAACCCTGGATCAGAGCGGGAAACACACCAAACCTACGATACAGTGAGGAACACACAACCATGGAACACAGTGAGAAACACACCAACCGCGGCACACAGTGAGATACACACCAACCCTGTCACACAGTGAGAAATACACCAACCCTGTCACACAGTGAGAAACACACCAACCCTGTCACACAGTGAGAAACACACCAACACTGGCACACAGTGAGAAACACACCAACGCTGGCACAAAGTGGGAAACACACCAACCCTGCATCAGATGAGTAAACACACTAACCCTGGAAGCAGTGAGGAACACACCAACCTTGGAACACGAGCTACACACCAACCCTGGCACACAGTGAGAAACACTGGCACCCAGTGAGAAACACACCAAACCTGGCACATAGTGAAAAACACACAAACCCTGAAACACAGTGAGAAACACACAAACCCTGGCACACAGTGAGAAACAAACCAACCCTGGCACACAGTGAGAAACACAACAACCCTGGCACACAGTGAGAAACACACCAACCCTGGCACACATTGGGAAACACACCAACCCTGTCACACAGTGAGAAACGCACCAACACTGGCACACAGTGAGAAACACACCAACCCTGTCACACAGTGAGAAATGCACCAACACTGGCACACAGTGAGAAACACACCAACCCTGGCACAAAGTGGGAAACACACCAACCCTGCATCAGATGAGTAAACACACTAACCCTGGCACGCAGTGAGAAACACACCAACCTTGGAACACGAGCTACACACCAACCCTGGCACACAGTGAGAAACACTGGCAGACAGTGAGAAACACACCAAACCTGGCACATAGTGAAAAACACACAAACCCTGAAACACAGTGAGAAACACACAAACCCTGGCACACAGTGAGAAACAAACCAACCCTGGCACAGAGTGAGAAACACAACAACCCTGGCACACAGTGAGAAACACACCAACCCTGGCACACATTGGGAAACACACCAACCCTGGCACACACAGAGAAACACACCAACACTGGCACACAGTGAGAAACACACCAACCCTGGCATATAGTGAGAAACACACCAACCCTGGCACACATTGGGAAACACACCAACCCTGGCACACACAGAGAAACACACCAACACTGGCACACAGTGAGAAACAAACCCACACTGGCACACAGTGAGAAACCCAGGCACCCAGTGAGAAACACTCCAACCCTGGCACACAGTGAGAAACCCTGGCAGACAGTGAGAAACACACCAAACCTGGCACACAGTGAGAAACACACCAACACTGGCACACAGTGAGAAACCGTGGCACCCAGAGAGAAACACACCAACCCTGGAAAACAGTGAGAAACACACCAACCCTGGCACACAGTGAGAAACCCTGGCACCCAGTGAGAAACACACCAACACTGGCACAGAATGAGAAACACACCAACCCTGGCACACAGTGAGAAACACACCAACACCGGCACAGAGTGAGAAACACACCAACCCTGGAACACAGTGAGAAACACACCAACCCTGGCACACAGTGAGATACACACAAACCCTGGCACACATTGAGAAACACACCAACCCTGTCACAAAGTGAGATACACACCATCCTTGGCACACAGTGAGAAACACACCAACACTGGCACACAGTAAGATACACAACAACCCTGTCAGACAGTGAGAAACAAACCAACCCTGTCACAGAGTGAGGAACACACCAACCCTGGCACACAGTGAGATACACACCAACCCTGGCACACAGTGAGATACACACCAACCCTGGCACACAGTGAGAAACACACCAACCCTGTCACACAGTGAGATACACACCAACCCTGTCAAACAGTGAGAAACACACCAACCCTGTCAGACAGTGAGAAACACACCAAAATCTGGCAAAAAGTGAGAAACACACCAACCCTGGCACAGAGTGGGAAACGCACCAACACTGGCACAGAGTGAGAAACACACCAACGCTGACACACAGTGGGAAACACACTAACGCTGGCACACAATGAGAAACACACCAACCCTGGCATATAGTGAGAAACACACCAACCCTGGCACACAGTGAGAAACACACCAACCCAGGCACACAGTGAGTAACTCTGGCAAACAGTGAGAAAAACAAAAACCCTGGCACACAGTGAGAAACAAACCGACACTGGCACACAGTGAGAAACCCTGGCACCCAGTGAGAAACACTCCAACCCTGGCAAACAGTGAGAAACCCTGGCAGACAGTGAGAAACACACCAACCCTGGCACACACTGAGAAACACAACTACACTGGCACACAGTGAGAAACCGTGGCACCCAGTGAGAAACACACCAACCCTGGAAAACAGTGAGAAACACACCAACCCTGGCACACAGTGAGAAACCCTGGCACCCAGTGAGAAACACACCAACACTGGCACAAAGTGAGAAACACACCAACCCTGGCACAGAATGAGAAACACACCATCCTTGGCACACAGTGAGAAACACACCAACACTGGCACACAGTAAGATACACAACAACCCTGTCAGACAGTGAGAAACACACCAACCCTGTCACACAGTGAGGAACACACCAACCCTGGCACACAGTGAGATACACACCAACCCTGGCACACAGTGAGATACACACCAACCCTGGCACACAGTGAGAAACACACCAGCCCTGTCACACAGTGAGATACACACCAACCCTGTCAAACAGTGAGAAACACACCAACCCTGTCAGACAGTGAGAAACACACCAAATCTGGCAAAAAGTGAGAAACACACCAACCCTGGCACAGAGTGGGAAACACACCAACACTGGCACAGAGTGAGAAACACACCAACGCTGTCACACAGTGGGAAACACACCAACGCTGGCACACTGTGAGAAACACACCAACCCTGTCACACAGTGGGAAACACATCAACACTGGCACACAGTGGGAAACACACAAACCCTGGCACACAGTGAGAAACACACCAACCCTGTCACACAGTGAGAAACACAACACTGGCACAAAATGGGAAACACACCAACCCTGTCACACAGTGGGAAACAAACCAACCCTGTCACACAGTGGGAAACAAACCAACCCTGGCACACAATGAGAAACACACAAACCCTGGCACACAGTGAGAAACACACCAACCCTGGCACACAGTGTGAAACACACCAACCCTGGCACAGAGTGGGAAACACACCAACGCTGGCACACAGTGAGAAACACACCAAACCCTGGCACACAGTGAGAAACACACCAACCCTGGCACAGAGTGGGAAAAACAGCAACCCTGTCACACAGTGAGAAACACACCAACCCTGTCACACAGTGAGAAACACACCAAACCTGGCACACAGTGGGAAACACACCAACCCTGGCACACAGTGAGAAACACACCAACCCTGTCACACAGTGGGAAACAAACCAACACTGGCACACAGTGAGAAACACACCAACCCTGTCACACAATGAGAAACACACCAACCCTGGCACACAGTGAGAAACACAGCAACCCTGGTACACAGTGAGAAACAGACCAACACTGGCACACAGTGAGTAACGCTGGCAAACAGTGAGAAAAACACCAACCCTGGCACACAGTGAGAAAAAAACCAACCCTGGCACACAGTGAGAAACCCTGGCACCCAGTGAGAAACACACCAACCCTGGCACACAGTGAGAAACCCTGGCAGACAGTGAGAAACACACCAACCCTGGCAAACATTGAGAAACACACCAACACTGGCACACAGTGAGAAACCGTGGCACCCAGTGAGAAACACACCAACCCTGGAAAACAGTGAGAAACAAACCAACCCAGGCACACAGTGAGAAACCCTGGCACCCAGTGAGAAACACACCAACACTGGCACACAGTGAGAAACACACCAACCCTGGCACAGAGTGAGAAACACACCAACCCTGGCACACAGTGAGAAACACACTAACCCTGGCACACAGTGAGAAACACACCAACCCTGGCACACAGTGAGAAACAAACCAAACCTGGCACACAGTGAGATACACACAAACCCTGGCACACAGTGAGAAACACACCAACCCTGTCACAAAGTGAGATACACACCATCCTTGGCACACAGTGAGAAACACACCAACACTGGCACACAGTAAGATACACAACAACCCTGTCAGACAGTGAGAAACACACCAACCCTGTCACAGAGTGAGGAACACACCAACCCTGGCACACAGTGAGATACACACCAACCCTGGCACACAGTGAGATACACACCAACCCTGGCACACAGTGAGAAACACACCAACACTGTCACACAGTGAGATACACACCAACCCTGTCAAACAGTGAGAAACACACCAACCCTGTCAGACAGTGAGAAACTCACCAAATCTGGCAAAAAGTGAGAAACACACCAACCCTGGCACAGAGTGGGAAACACACCAACACTGGCACAGAGTGAGAAACACAGCAACCCTGGTACACAGTGAGAAACAGACCAACCCTGGCACACAGTGAGTAACGCTGGCAAACAGTGAGAAAAACACCAACCCTGGCACACAGTGAGAAAAAAACCAACACTGGCACACAGTGAGAAACCCTGGCACCCAGTGAGAAACACACCAACCCTGGCACAGAGTGAGAAACACACCAACCCTGGCACACAGTGAGAAACACACCAACACTGGCACAGAGTGAGAAACACACCAACCCTGGCACACAGTGAGAAACACACTAACCCTGGCACACAGTGAGAAACACACCAACCCTGGCACACAGTGAGAAACAAACCAAACCTGGCACACAGTGAGATACACACAAACCCTGGCACACATTGAGAAACACACCAACCCTGTCACAAAGTGAGATACACACCATCCTTGGCACACAGTGAGAAACACACCAACACTGGCACACAGTAAGATACACAACAACCCTGTCAGACAGTGCGAAACACACCAACCCTGTCACACAGTGAGGAACACACCAACCCTGGCACACAGTGAGATACACACCAACCCTGGCACACAGTGAGATACACACCAATCCTGGCACACAGTGAGAAACACACCAACCCTGTCACACAGTGAGATACACACCAACCCTGTCAAACAGTGAGAAACACACCAACCCTGTCAGACAGTGAGAAACACACCAAATCTGGCAAAAAGTGAGAAACACACCAACCCTGGCACAGAGTGGGAAAAACACCAACACTGGCACAGAGTGAGAAACACACCAACGCTGTCACACAGTGGGAAACACACCAACGCTGGCACACTGTGAGAAACACACCAACCCTGTCACACAGTGGGAAACACATCAACACTGGCACACAGTGGGAAACACACAAACCCTGGCACACAGTGAGAAACACACCAACCCTGTCACACAGTGAGAAACACAACAACGCTGGCACACAATGGGAAACACACCAACCCTGTCACACAGTGGGAAACAAACCAACCCTGTCACACAGTGGGAAACAAACCAACCCTGGCACACAATGAGAAACACACAAACCCTGGCACACAGTGTGAAACACACCAACCCTGGCACAGAGTGGGAAACACACCAACGCTGGCACACAGTGAGAAACACACCAACCCTGTCACACAGTGAGAAACACAACAACGCTGGCACACAATGGGAAACACACCAACCCTGTCACACAGTGGGAAACAAACCAACCCTGTCACACAGTGGGAAACAAACCAACCCTGGCACACAATGAGAAACACACAAACCCTGGCACACAGTGTGAAACACACCAACACTGGCACACAGTGAGAAACACACAAATCCTGGCACACAGTGTGAAACACACCAACCCTGGCACAGAGTGGGAAACACACCAACGCTGGCACACAGTGAGAAACACACCAACACTGGCACACAGTGGGAAACATACCAACCCTGCCACACAGTTAGAAACACACCAAACCCTGGCACACAGTGAGAAACACACCAACCCTGGCACAGAGTGGGAAAAACAGCAACCCTGTCACACAGTGAGAAACACACCAACCCAGTCACACAGTGAGAAACACACCAAACCTGGCACACAGTGGGAAACACACTAACCCTGGCACACAGTGAGAAACACACCAACGCTGGCACACAATGGGAAACACACCAACCCTGGCAAACAGTGAGAAACACACCAACCCTGTCACACAGTGGGAAACAAAACCAACACTGGCACACAGTGAGAAACACACCAACCCTGTCATACAATGAGAAACACACCAACCCTGGCACACAGTGAGAAACACAGCAACCCTGGCACACAGTGAGAAATAGACCAACCCTGGCACACAGTGAGTAACGCTGGCAAACAGTGAGAAAAACACCAACCCTGGCACACAGTGAGAAAAAAACCAACACTGGCACACAGTGAGAAACCCTGGCACCCAGTGAGAAACACACCAACCCTGGCACACAGTGAGAAACCCTGGCAGACAGTGAGAAACACACCAACCCTGGCACACATTGAGAAACACACCAACACTGGCACACAGTGAGAAACCGTGGCACCCAGTGAGAAACACACCAACCCTGGAAAACAGTGAGAAACAAACCAACCCAGGCACACAGTGAGAAACCCTGGCACCCAGTGAGAAACACACCAACACTGGCACACAGTGAGAAACACACCAACCCTGGCACAGAGTGAGAAACACACCAACCCTGGCACACAGTGAGAAACACACCAACACTGGCACAGAGTGAGAAACACACCAACCCTGGCACACAGTGAGAAACACACTAACCCTGGCACACAGTGAGAAACACACCAACCCTGGCACACAGTGAGAAACAAACCAAACCTGGCACACAGTGAGATACACACAAACCCTGGCACACATTGAGAAACACACCAACCCTGTCACAAAGTGAGATACACACCAACCTTGGCACACAGTGAGAAACACACCAACACTGGCACACAATAAGATACTCACCAACCCTGTCAGACAGTGAGAAACACACCAACCCTGTCACAGAGTGAGGAACACACCAACCCTGGCACACAGTGAGATACACACCAACGCTGGCACACAGTGAGATACACACCAACCCTGGCACACAGTGAGAAACACACCAACCCTGTCACACAGTGAGATACACACCAACCCTGTCACACAGTGAGAAACACACCAACCCTGTCACACAGTGGGAAACACATCAACACTGGCACACAGTGGGAAACACACCAACCCTGGCAAACAGTGAGAAACACAACAACCCTGTCACACAGTGAGAAACACAACAACGCTGGCACAGAATGGGAAACACACCAACCCTGGCACACAGTGAGAAACACACCAACACTGTCACACAGTGGGAAACAAACCAACCCTGGCACACAATGAGAAACACATCAACCCTGTCACACAGGGGGAAACACACCAACCCTGGCACACAGTGAGAAACACACAAGCCCTGGCACACATTGAGAAACACACCAACCCTGGCAGACAGTGTGAAACACACCAACCCTGGCACAGAGTGGGAAACACACCAACGCTGGCACACAGTGAGAAACACACCAACACTGGCACACAGTGGGAAACACACCAATCCTGCCAAACAGTTAGAAACACACCAAACCCGGCACACAGTGAGAAACACACCAAACCTGCCACAGAGTGGGAAACACAGCAACCCTGTCACACAGTGAGAAACACACAAACCCTGTCACACAGTGAGAAACACATCAAACCTGGCACACAGTGGGAAACACACCAACCCTGGCACACAGTGAGAAACACACCAACCCTTGCATATAGGGAGAAACACACCAATCCTGGCACACAGTGAGAAACCGTGGCACCCAGTGAGAAACACACCAACCCTGGCACACAGTGAGAAACACACCAACCCTGGCACAGAGTGAGAAACCCTGGCACACAGTGAGAAACACACCAACACTGGCACACAGTGAGAAACACACCAACCCTGGCACAGAGTGAGAAACACACAAACCCTGGAACACAGTGAGAAACACACCAATCCTGGCACACAGTGAGAAAAACACCAACCCTGGCATACAGTGAGAAACACACAAATACAGGCACAGAGTGAGAAACACACCAACCCTGGCACACAGTGAGAAACACACTAACCCTGGCATACAGTGAGAAACATATCAACCCTGGCACACAGTGAGAAACACACCAACCCTGGCACACATTGAGAAATTCTGGCAAACAGTGAGAAACACACCAACCCTGGCACAGAGTGAGAAACACACCAACCCTGGAACACAGTGAGAAACACACCAATCCTGGCACACAGTGAGAAAAACATCAACCCTGGCATACAGTGAGAAACACACCAACCCTAGCACACAGTGAGATACACACCAACCCTGGCACACAGTGATTAACACACCAACCCTGTCACACAGTGAGATACACAACAACCCTGTCACACAGTGAGAAACACACCAACCCTGTCACACAGTGAGAAACACTCCAACCCTGACACACAGTGAAAATCACACCAACCTTGGCACACAGTGAGAAACACACCAACCCTGGCACACAGTGAGATACACACCAACCCTAGCACACAGTGAGATACACACCAACCCTGGCACACAGTGAGAAACACAACAACCCTGTCACACAGTGAGATAGACACCAACCCTGTCACACAGTGAGAAACACACCAACCCTGACACACAGTGAGAAACACACCAACCCTGGCAAAAAGTGAGAAACACACCAACCCGGGCACAGAGTGGGAAACACACCAACATTGGCACACAATGAGAAACACACCAACCCTGTCACACAATGGGAAACACATCAACACTGGCACACAGTGGGAAACACACCAACCCTGGCACACAGTGAGATACACACCAACCCTAGCACACAGTGAGATACACACCAACCATGCCACACAGTGATTAACACACCAATCCTGTCACAAAGTGTGAAACACAACAACCCTGGCACCCAGTGAGAAACACACCAACCCTGGCACACAGTGAGAAACACACCAACCCTGGCACAGAGTGAGAAACCCTGGCACACAGTGAGAAACACACCAACACTGGCACACAGTGAGAAACACACCAACCCTGGCACAGAGTGAGAAACACACCAACCCTGGAACACAGTGAGAAACACACCAATCCTGGCACACAGTGAGAAAAACACCAACCCTGGCATACAGTGAGAAACACACAAATACAGGCACAGAGTGAGAAACACACCAACCCTGGCACACAGTGAGAAACACACTAACCCTGGCATACAGTGAGAAACACATCAACCCTGGCACACAGTGAGAAACACACCAACCCTGGCACACATTGAGAAATTCTGGCAAACAGTGAGAAACACACCAACCCTGACACACAGTGAGAAACAAACCGAAACAGGCGCACAGTGAGAAACCCTGGCACCCAGTGAGAAACACACCAACCCTGGCACACAGTGAAAAACCCTGGCAGACAGTGAGAAACACACCAACCCTGGCACACAGTGAGAAACCGTGGCACCCAGTGAGAAACACACCAACCCTGGCACACAGTGAGAAACACAGCAACCCTGGCACAGAGTGAGAAACCCTGGCACACAGTGAGAAACACACCAACACTGGAACACAGTGAGAAACACACCAACCCTGGCACAGAGTGAGAAACACACCAACCCTGGAACACAGTGAGAAACACACCAATCCTGGCACACAGTGAGAAAAACATCAACCCTGGCATACAGTGAGAAACACACCAACCCTAGCACACAGTGAGATACACACCAACCCTGGCACACAGTGATTAACACACCAACCCTGTCACACAGTGAGATACACAACAACCCTGTCACACAGTGAGAAACACACCAACCCTGTCACACAGTGAGAAACACACCAACACTGGAACACAGTGAGAAACACACCAACCCTGGCACAGAGTGAGAAACACACCAACCCTGGAACACAGTGAGAAACACACCAATCCTGGCACACAGTGAGAAAAACATCAACCCTGGCATACAGTGAGAAACACACCAACCCTAGCACACAGTGAGATACACACCAACCCTGGCACACAGTGATTAACACACCAACCCTGTCACACAGTGAGATACACAACAACCCTGTCACACAGTGAGAAACACACCAACCCTGTCACACAGTGAGAAACACTCCAACCCTGACACACAGTGAAAATCACACCAACCTTGGCACACAGTGAGAAACACACCAACCCTGGCACACAGTGAGATACACACCAACCCTAGCACACAGTGAGATACACACCAACCCTGGCACACAGTGAGAAACACACCAACCCTGTCACACAGTGAGATAGACACCAACCCTGTCACACAGTGAGAAACACACCAACCCTGACACACAGTGAGAAACACACCAACCCTGGCAAAAAGTGAGAAACACACCAACCCGGGCACAGAGTGGGAAACACACCAACATTGGCACACAATGAGAAACACACCAACCCTGTCACACAGTGGGAAACACATCAACACTGGCACACAGTGGGAAACACACCAACCCTGGCACACAGTGAGATACACACCAACCCTAGCACACAGTGAGATACACACCAACCATGCCACACAGTGATTAACACACCAATCCTGTCACAAAGTGTGAAACACAACAACCCTGGCACCCAGTGAGAAACACACCAACCCTGGCACACAGTGAGAAACACACCAACCCTGGCACAGAGTGAGAAACCCTGGCACACAGTGAGAAACACACCAACACTGGCACACAGTGAGAAACACACCAACCCTGGCACAGAGTGAGAAACACACCAACCCTGGAACACAGTGAGAAACACACCAATCCTGGCACACAGTGAGAAAAACACCAACCCTGGCATACAGTGAGAAACACACAAATACAGGCACAGAGTGAGAAACACACCAACCCTGGCACACAGTGAGAAACACACTAACCCTGGCATACAGTGAGAAACACATCAACCCTGGCACAAAGTGAGAAACACACCAACCCTGGCACACATTGAGAAATTCTGGCAAACAGTGAGAAACACACCAACCCTGGCACACAGTGAGAAACAAACCGAAACAGGCGCACAGTGAGAAACCCTGGCACCCAGTGAGAAACACACCAACCCTGGCACACAGTGAAAAACCCTGGCAGACAGTGAGAAACACACCAACCCTGGCACACAGTGAGAAACCGTGGCACCCAGTGAGAAACACACCAACCCTGGCACACAGTGAGAAACACAGCAACCCTGGCACAGAGTGAGAAACCCTGGCACACAGTGAGAAACACACCAACACTGGAACACAGTGAGAAACACACCAACCCTGGCACAGAGTGAGAAACACACCAACCCTGGAACACAATGAGAAACACACCAATCCTGGCACACAGTGAGAAAAACATCAACCCTGGCATACAGTGAGAAACACACCAACCCTAGCACACAGTGATATACACACCAACCCTGGCACACAGTGATTAACACACCAACCCTGTCACACAGTGAGATACACAACAACCCTGTCACACAGTGAGAAACACACCAACCCTGTCACACAGTGAGAAACACTCCAACCCTGACACACAGTGAAAATCACACCAACCTTGGCACACAGTGAGAAACACACCAACCCTGGCACACAGTGAGAAACACACCAACCCTGGCAAAAAGTGAGAAACACACCAACCCGGGCACAGAGTGGGAAACACACCAACATTGGCACACAATGAGAAACACACCAACCCTGTCACACAGTGGGAAACACATCAACACTGGCACACAGTGGGAAACACACCAACCCTGGCACAGAGTGAGAAACCCTGGCACACAGTGAGAAACACACCAACACTGGCACACAGTGAGAAACACACCAACCCTGGCACAGAGTGAGAAACACACCAACCCTGGAACACAGTGAGAAACACACCAATCCTGGCACACAGTGAGAAAAACACCAACCCTGGCATACAGTGAGAAACACACAAATACAGGCACAGAGTGAGAAACACACCAACCCTGGCACACAGTGAGAAACACACTAACCCTGGCATACAGTGAGAAACACATCAACCCTGGCACAAAGTGAGAAACACACCAACCCTGGCACACATTGAGAAATTCTGGCAAACAGTGAGAAACACACCAACCCTGGCACACAGTGAGAAACAAACCGAAACAGGCGCACAGTGAGAAACCCTGGCACCCAGTGAGAAACACACCAACCCTGGCACACAGTGAAAAACCCTGGCAGACAGTGAGAAACACACCAACCCTGGCACACAGTGAGAAACCGTGGCACCCAGTGAGAAACACACCAACCCTGGCACACAGTGAGAAACACAGCAACCCTGGCACAGAGTGAGAAACCCTGGCACACAGTGAGAAACACACCAACACTGGAACACAGTGAGAAACACACCAACCCTGGCACAGAGTGAGAAACACACCAACCCTGGAACACAGTGAGAAACACACCAATCCTGGCACACAGTGAGAAAAACATCAACCCTGGCATACAGTGAGAAACACACCAACCCTAGCACACAGTGAGATACACACCAACCCTGGCACACAGTGATTAACACACCAACCCTGTCACACAGTGAGATACACAACAACCCTGTCACACAGTGAGAAACACACCAACCCTGTCACACAGTGAGAAACACTCCAACCCTGACACACAGTGAAAATCACACCAACCTTGGCACACAGTGAGAAACACACCAACCCTGGCACACAGTGAGAAACACACCAACCCTGGCAAAAAGTGAGAAACACACCAACCCGGGCACAGAGTGGGAAACACACCAACATTGGCACACAATGAGAAACACACCAACCCTGTCACACAGTGGGAAACACATCAACACTGGCACACAGTGGGAAACACACCAACCCTGGCACACAGTGAGATACACACCAACCCTAGCACACAGTGAGATACACACCAACCATGCCACACAGTGATTAACACACCAATCCTGTCACAAAGTGTGAAACACAACAACCCTGGCACACAGTGAGAAACACACCATCCCTGGCACACAGTGAGAAACACACCAACCCTGGCATATAGTGAGAAACACACCACCCTGGCACACAGTGAGAAACACACCAACACTGGCACACAGTGAGAAACACACCAACACTGGCACACAGTAAGAAACACACAAACCCTGGAACACAGTGAGAAACACACCAACCCAGGCACAGATTGAGAAACACACCAACCCTGGCACACATTGAGAAACACACCAACCCTGGTACACAATGAGATACACACCAACCCTGTCACACAGTGAGAAACATACAACCCCAGGCACACAGTGGGATACACACCAACCCTGTCACACAGTGAGAAACACACCAACACTGGCATATCGTGAGAAACACACCAACCCTTGCACACAGTGAGATACACACCAACCCTGGCACACATTGAGATACACACCAACCCTGGCATATAGTGAGAAACACAACAACCATGCCACACAGTGAGAAACACACCAACACTGTCACACAGTGAGATACACACCAACCCTGTCACAAAGTGAGAAACACACCAACCCTGTCACACAGTGAGAAACACACCAACCCTGGCACAAATTGAGAAACACACGAACCCTGGCACACATTGAGAAACACATCAACCCTGGCACACAGTGGGAAACACACCAACCCTGGCACACAGTGGGAAACACACCAACGCTGGCACACAGTGAGTAACACACCAACCCTGGCACACAGTGGGAAACACACCAACCCTGCCACACAGTGAGAAACACACCAAACCCTGGCACACAGTGAGAAACACACCAACCTTGGCACAGAGTGGGAAACACACCAACCCTGTCACACAGTGAGAAACACACCAAAAATGTCAAACAGTGAGAAACACACCAACCCTGGCACGAAGTGGGAAACACACCAACCCTGGCACACAGTGAGAAACACAGCAACCCTGTCACACAGTGAGAAACAGACCAACACTGTCACACAGTGAGATACACAACAACCCTGTCACACAGTGAGAAACACACCAACCCTGTCACACAGTGAGAAACACACCAACACTGGAACACAGTGAGAAACACACCAACCCTGGCACAGAGTGAGAAACACACCAACCCTGGAACACAGTGAGAAACACACCAATCCTGGCACACAGTGAGAAAAACATCAACCCTGGCATACAGTGAGAAACACACCAACCCTATCACACAGTGAGATACACACCAACCCTGGCACACAGTGATTAACACACCAACCCTGTCACACAGTGAGATACACAACAACCCTGTCACACAGTGAGAAACACACCAACCCTGTCACACAGTGAGAAACACTCCAACCCTGACACACAGTGAAAATCACACCAACCTTGGCACACAGTGCGAAACACACCAACCCTGGCACACAGTGAGATACACACCAACCCTAGCACACAGTGAGATACACACCAACCCTGGCACACAGTGAGAAACACAACAACCCTGTCACACAGTGAGATAGACACCAACCCTGTCACACAGTGAGAAACACACCAACCCTGACACACAGTGAGAAACACACCAACCCTGGCAAAAAGTGAGAAACACACCAACCCGGGCACAGAGTGGGAAACACACCAACATTGGCACACAATGAGAAACACACCAACCCTGTCACACAGTGGGAAACACATCAACACTGGCACACAGTGGGAAACACACCAACCCTGGCACACAGTGAGATACACACCAACCCTAGCACACAGTGAGATACACACCAACCATGCCACACAGTGATTAACACACCAATCCTGTCACAAAGTGTGAAACACAACAACCCTGGCACCCAGTGAGAAACACACCAACCCTGGCACACAGTGAGAAACCCTGGCACACAGTGAGAAACACACCAACACTGGCACACAGTGAGAAACACACCAACCCTGGCACAGAGTGAGAAACACACCAACCCTGGAACACAGTGAGAAACACACCAATCCTGGCACACAGTGAGAAAAACACCAACCCTGGCATACAGTGAGAAACACACAAATACAGGCACAGAGTGAGAAACACACCAACCCTGGCACACAGTGAGAAACACACTAACCCTGGCATACAGTGAGAAACACATCAACCCTGGCACACAGTGAGAAACACACCAACCCTGGCACACATTGAGAAATTCTGGCAAACAGTGAGAAACACACCAACCCTGGCACACAGTGAGAAACAAACCGAAACAGGCGCACAGTGAGAAACCCTGGCACCCAGTGAGAAACACACCAACCCTGGCACACAGTGAAAAACCCTGGCAGACAGTGAGAAACACACCAACCCTGGCACACAGTGAGAAACCGTGGCACCCAGTGAGAAACACACCAACCCTGGCACACAGTGAGAAACACAGCAACCCTGGCACAGAGTGAGAAACCCTGGCACACAGTGAGAAACACACCAACACTGGAACACAGTGAGAAACACACCAACCCTGGCACAGAGTGAGAAACACACCAACCCTGGAACACAGTGAGAAACACACCAATCCTGGCACACAGTGAGAAAAACATCAACCCTGGCATACAGTGAGAAACACACCAACCCTAGCACACAGTGAGATACACACCAACCCTGGCACACAGTGATAAACACACCAACCCTGTCACACAGTGAGATACACAACAACCCTGTCACACAGTGAGAAACACACCAACCCTGGCACACAGTGAGAAACACTCCAACCCTGACACACAGTGAAAATCACACCAACCTGGCACACAGTGAGAAACACACCAACCCTGGCACACAGTGAGAAACACACCAACCTGGCACACAGTGAGAAACACTTCAACCCTGGCACAGAGTGAGAAACACACCAACCCTGGCACACAGTGAGAAACACACCAACCCTGGCACACAGTGGGAAACACATCAACCCTGGCACACAGTGAGAAACACACCAACCCTGGCACACAGTGAGATACACACCAACCCTAGCACACAGTGAGATACACACCAACCCTGGCACACAGTGATTAACACACCAACCCTGTCACACAGTGGAAACACAACAACCCTGGATCACAGTGGGATACAGACCATCCCTGGCACACAGTGAGAAACACACCAACCCTGGCACACAGTGAGAAACACACCAACCCTGGCACACAGTGAGAAACACACCAACCCTGGCACACAGTGAGAAACACACCAACCCTGGCACACAGTGAGAAACACACCAACCCTGGCACAGAGTGGGAAACACACCAACCCTGGCACACAGTGAGAAACACACCAACCCTGGCACACAGTGAGAAACACACCAACCCTGGCACAGAGAGGGAAACACACCAACCCTGGCACAGAGTGAGAAACCCTGGCACACAGTGAGAAACACACCAACCCTGTCACACAGTGAGAAACACACCAACCCTGACACACAGTGAGAAACACACCAACCTTGGCACACAGTGAGAAACACACCAACCCTGGCACACAGTGAGATACACACCAACCCTGGCACACAGTGAGATACACACCAACCCTGGCACACAGTGAGAAACACACCAACCCCGGAACACAGTGAGAATAACACCAACCCTGGCACACAGTGAGAAACACACCAACCCTGGCATACAGTGAGAAACACACCAACCCTGGCACACAGTGAGAAACACACTAACCCTGGCACATAGTGGGAAAAACACTAACCCTGGCCCACAGTGGGAAACACACTAACCCTGGCAAACATTGAGATACACACCAACCCAGGCACACAGTGAGAAACACACCAACCCCGGCACACAGTGAGAAACACACCAACCCTGGCACACAGTGAGAAACACACCAACCATGGGCACACAGTGAGAAACACACCAACCCTGTCACACAGTGAGAAACACACCAACCCTGGCACAAAGTGAGAAACACACCAACCCTGGCACACAGTGAGAAACACACCAACCCTGGCACACAGTGAGAAACACACCAACCCTGGCACACAGTGAGAAACACACCAACCCTGGCACACAGTGAGAAACACACCAACCCTGGCACACAGTGAGAAACACACCAACCTGGCACACAGTGAGAAACACACCAACCCTGGCACACAGTGAGAAACACACCAACCCTGGCACACAGTGAGAAACACACCAACCCTGGCACACAGTGAGAAACACACCAACCTGGCACAGAGTGGAAACACACCAACCCTGGATCACAGTGGGATACACACCAACCCTGGCACACAGGGAGAAACACACCAACCCTGGCATATTTTGAGAAACACACCAACCCTGGCACAGAGAGAGGAACAAAACAACCCTGGCACACAGTGAGAAACACACCAACCCTGGCAAACAGTGAGAAACACAACAACCCTGTCACACAGTGAGAAACACACCAACCCTGGCACACAGTGAGAAACACACCAACCCTGGCACACAGTGAGAAAAACATCAAACCTGGCACAGAGTGAGAAACACACCAACCCTGGATCACAGTGGGATACACACCAATCCTGGCACACAGTGAGAAACACACCAAACCTGGCACACAGTGAGAAACACATTAACACTAGCACACAGTGAGATACACACCAACCCTGGCACACAGTGATAAACACACCAACCCTGGCACACAGTGAGAAACACACCAACCCTGGCACACAGTGAGAAACACACCAACCCTGGCACACAGTGAGAAACACACCAACCCTGGCACACAGTGAGAAACACACCAACCCTGGCACACAGTGAGAAACACACCAACCCTGGCACACAGTGAGATACACACCAACCCTGTCACACAGTGAGAACACACCAACCCTGGCACACAGTGAGAAACACACCAACCTGGCACACAGTGAGAAACACACCAACCCTGGCACACAGTGAGAAACACACCAACCCTGGCATGCAGTGAGAAACACATCACCCTGCACACAGTGAGAAACACACCAACCCTGGCACACAGTGAGAAACACACCAACCCTGGCACACAGTGAGAAACACACCAACCCTGGCACACAGTGAGAAACACACCAACCCTGGCACACAGTGAGAAACACACCAACCCTGGCACACAGTGAGAAACACATCAACCCTGGCACACAGTGAGAAACACACCAACCCTGGCACACAGTGAGAAACACACCAACCCTGGCACACAGTGAGAAACACACAACCCTGGCACACAGTGAGAAACACACCAACCCTGGCACACAGTGAGAAACACACCAACCCTGGCACACAGTGAGAAACACACCAACCCTGGCACACAGTGAGAAACACACCAACCCTGGCACACAGTGAGAAACACACCAACCCTGGCACACAGTGAGAAACAAACCCACACTGGCACACAGTGAGAAACACACCAACCCTGGCACACAGTGAGAAACACACCAACCCTGGCACACAGTGAGAAACACACCAACCCTGGCACACAGTGAGAAACACACCAACACTGGCACACAGTGAGAAACACACCAACCCTGGCACACAGTGAGAAACACACCAACCCTGGCACACAGTGAGAAACACACCAACCCTGGCACACAGTGAGAAACACACCAACCCTGGCACACAGTGAGAAACACACCAACCCTGGCACACAGTGAGAAACACACCAACCCTGGCACAAAGTGAGAAACACACAAAACCTGGATTACAGTGAGAAACACACCAACCCTGGCACACAGCGCGAAACACACCAAACCTGGCACACAGTGAGAAACACACAAAACCTGGCACACAGTGAGATACACACCAACCCTGGCACACAGTGAGAAACACAACAACCCTGGCAAACTGTGAGAAACACACCAACCCTGGCACACAGTGAGAAACACACCAACCCTGTCACACAGTGAGAACACACCAACCCTGGCACAGAGTGAGAAAAACAACAACCCTGGCACACAGTGAGAAACACACCAACCCTGGCACACAGTGAGAAACACATCAACCCTGGCACACAGTGAGAAACACACCAACCCTGGCACACAGTGAGAAACACACCAACCCTGGCACACAGTGAGAAACACACCAACCCTGGCACACAGTGAGAAACACACCAACCCTGGCACACAGTGAGAAACACACCAACCCTGGCACACAGTGAGAAACACACCAACCTGGCACACAGTGAGAAACACACCAACCCTGGCACACAGTGAGAAACACACCAACCCTGGCACACAGTGAGAAACACACCAACACTGGCACCAGTGAGAAACACACCAACCCTGGCACACAGTGAGAAACACACCAACCCTGTCATACAGTGAGAACACACAACCCTGTCACACAGTGAGAAACACACCAACCCTGGCACACAGTGAGAAACACACCAACCCTGGCACAAAGTGAGAAACACACAAACCCTGGCACACAGTGAGAAACACACCACCCTGGCACACAGTGAGAAACACACCAACCCTGGCACACAGTGAGAAACACATCAACCCTGGCACAGAGTGGAAACACACCAACCCTGGCACACAGTGAGATACACACCAACCCTGGCACACAGTGAGAAACACACCAACCCTGTCACACAGTGAGATACACAACAACCCTGGCACACAGTGAGAAACACACCAACCCTGTCACACAGTGAGAAACACACCAACCCTGTCACACAGTGAGAAACACACCAACCCTGGCACACAGTGAGAAACACACCAACCCTGGCACACAGTGAGAAACACACCAACCCTGGCACACAGTGAGATACACACCAACCCTGGCACACAGTGAGAAACACAACAACCCTGTCACACAGTGAGAAACACACCAACCCTGGCACACAGTGAGAAACACACCAACCCTGGCACACAGTGAGAAACACACCAACCCTGGCACACAGTGAGAAACACACCAACCCTGGCACACAGTGAGAAACACACCAACCCTGGCTCAGAGTGGGAAACACACCAACCCTGTCACACAGTGAGAAACACACCAACCCTGGCACGAAGTGAGAAACAAACCAACCCTGGCACACAGTGAGAACACACCAACCCTGGTCACACAGTGAGAAACACACAACACCGGCACACAGTGAGAAACACACAAAACGTGGATTACAGTGAGAAACACACCAACCCTGGCACACAGTGAGAAACACACCAACCCTGGCACACAGTAAGATACACACCAACCCTGGCACAAAGTGAGAAACACACCAACCCCGGAACACAGTGAGAAACACACCAACCCTGGCACACAGTGAGAAACACATCAACCCTGGCACACAGTGAGAAACACACCAACCCTGGCACACAGTGAGAAACACACCAACGCAGGCACACAGTGAGAAACACACCAACCCTGGCACACAGTGAGAAACACACCAACCCTGGCACACAGTGAGAAACACACCAACCCCGGAACACAGTGAGAAACACACCAACCCAGGCACACAGTGAGAAACACACCAACCCTGGCACACAGTGAGAAACACACCAACCCTGGCACACAGTGAGAAACACACCAACCCTGGCACACAGTGAGAAACACACCAACCCTGGCACACAGTGAGAAACACACCAACCCTGGCACACAGTGAGAAACACACCAACCCTGGCACACAGTGAGAAACACACTAACCCTGGCACACATTGAGATACACACCAACCCTGGCACACAGTGAGAAACACACCAACCCCGGCACACAGTGAGAAACACACCAACCCTGGCACACAGTGAGAAAAACACCAACCCTGGCAAAAAGTGAGAAACACACAAAACGTGGATTACAGTGAGAAACACACCAACCCTGGCACACAGTGAGAAACACACCAACCCTGGCACACAGTGAGAAAAACAACAACCCTGGCACACAGTGAGAAACACACCAACCCTGGCACACAGTGAGAAACACACCAACCCTGGCACACAGTGAGAAACACACCAACCCTGGCACACAGTGAGAAACACACCAACCCTGGCACACAGTGAGAAACACACAAAACGTGGATTACAGTGAGAAATACACCAACCCTGGCACACAGTGAGCAACACACCAACCCTGGCCCACAGTGAGAAACACACCAACCCTGGCACACAGTGAGAAACACACCAACCCTGGCACACAGTGAGAAACACACCAACCCTGGCACACAGTGAGAAACACACCAACCCTGGCACACAGTGAGAAACACACCAACCCTGGCACACAGTGAGAAACACACCAACCCTGGCACACAGTGAGAAACACACCAACCCTGGCACACAGTGAGAAACACACCAACCCTGGCACACAGTGAGAAACACACCAACCCTGGCACACAGTGAGAAACACACCAACCCTGGCACACAGTGAGAAACACACCAACCCTGGCACACAGTGAGAAACACACCAACCCTGGCACACAGTGAGAAACACACCAACCCTGGCACACAGTGAGAAACACACCAACCCTGGCACACAGTGAGAAACACACCAACCCTGGCACACAGTGAGAAACACACCAACCCTGGCACACAGTGAGAAACACACCAACCCTGGCACACAGTGAGAAACACACCAACCCTGGCACACAGTGAGAAACACACCAACCCTGGCACACAGTGAGAAACACACCAACCCTGGCACACAGTGAGAAACACACCAACCCTGGCACACAGTGAGAAACACACCAACCCTGGCACACAGTGAGAAACACACCAACCATGTCACACAGTGAGAAACACACCAACCCTGGCACACAGTGAGAAACACAACAACCCTGGCACACAGTGAGAAACACACCAACCCTGGCACACAGTGAGAAACACACCAACCCTGGCACACAGTGAGAAACACACCAACCCTGGCACACAGTGAGAAACACACCAACCCTGGCACACAGTGAGAAACCCTGGCACACAGTGAGAAACACACCAACCCTGGCACACAGTGAGAAACACACCAACCCTGGCACACAGTGAGAAACACACCAACCCTGGCACACAGTGAGAAACACACCAACCCTGGCACACAGTGAGAAACACACCAACCCTGGCATATAGTGAGAAACACACAACCCTGGCACACAGTGAGAAACACACCAACCCTGGCACACAGTGAGAAACACACCAACCCTGGCATATAGTGAGAAACACACCAGAGCTGGCACACAGTGAGAAACACACCAACCCTGGCACACAGTGAGAAACACACCAACCCTGGCACACAGTGAGAAACACACCAACCCTGGCACACAGTGAGAAACACACCAACCCTGGCACACAGTGAGAAACACACCAACCCTGGCACACAGTGAGAAACACCAACCCTGGCACACAGTGAGAAACACACCAACCCTGGCACACAGTGGGAAACACACCAACCCTGGCACACAGTGAGAAACACACCAACCCTGGCACACAGTGAGAAACACACCAACCCTGGCACACAGTGAGAAACACACCAACCCTGGCACACAGTGAGAAACACACCAACCCTGGCACACAGTGAGAAACACACCAACCCTGGCACACAGTGAGAAACACACCAACCCTGGCACACAGTGAGAAACACACCAACCCTGGCACACAGTGAGAAACACACCAACCCTGGCACACAGTGAGAAACACACCAACCCTGGCACACAGTGAGAAACACACCAACCCTGGCACACAGTGAGAAACACACCAACCCTGGCACACAGTGAGAAACACACCAACCCTGGCACACAGTGAGAAACACACCAACCCTGGCACACAGTGAGAAACACACCAACCCTGGCACACAGTGAGAAACACACCAACCCTGGCACACAGTGAGAAACACACCAACCCTGGCACACAGTGAGAAACACACCAACCCTGGCACACAGTGAGAAACACACCAACCCTGGCACACAGTGAGAAACACACCAACCCTGGCACACAGTGAGAAACACACCAACCCTGGCACACAGTGAGAAACACACCAACCCTGGCACACAGTGAGAAACACACCAACCCTGGCACACAGTGAGAAACACACCAACCCTGGCACACAGTGAGAAACACACCAACCCTGGCACACAGTGAGAAACACACCAACCCTGGCACACAGTGAGAAACACACCAACCCTGGCACACAGTGAGAAACACACCAACCCTGGCACACAGTGAGAAACACACCAACCCTGGCACACAGTGAGAAACACACCAACCCTGGCACACAGTGAGAAACACACCAACCCTGGCACACAGTGAGAAACACACCAACCCTGGCACACAGTGAGAAACACACCAACCCTGGCACACAGTGAGAAACACACCAACCCTGGCACACAGTGAGAAACACACCAACCCTGGCACACAGTGAGAAACACACCAACCCTGGCACACAGTGAGAAACACACCAACCCTGGCACACAGTGAGAAACACACCAACCCTGGCACACAGTGAGAAACACACCAACCCTGGCACACAGTGAGAAACACACCAACCCTGGCACACAGTGAGAAACACACCAACCCTGGCACACAGTGAGAAACACACCAACCCTGGCACACAGTGAGAAACACACCAACCCTGGCACACAGTGAGAAACACACCAACCCTGGCACACAGTGAGAAACACACCAACCCTGGCACACAGTGAGAAACACACCAACCCTGGCACACAGTGAGAAACACACCAACCCTGGCACACAGTGAGAAACACACCAACCCTGGCACACAGTGAGAAACACACCAACCCTGGCACACAGTGAGAAACACACCAACCCTGGCACACAGTGAGAAACACACCAACCCTGTCACACAGTGAGAAACAAACCAACCCTGGCACACAGTGAGAAACACAACAACCCTGGCACACAGTGAGAAACACACCAACCCTGGCACACAGTGAGAAACACACCAACCCTGGCACACAGTGAGAAACACACCAACCCTGGCACACAGTGAGAAACACACCAACCCTGGCACACAGTGAGAAACACACCAACCCTGGCACACAGTGAGAAACACACCAACCCTGGCACACAGTGAGAAACACAACAACCCTGGCACACAGTGAGAAACACACCAACCCTGGCACACAGTGAGAAACACACCAACCCTGGCACACAGTGAGAAACACACCAACACTGGCACACAGTGAGAAACACACCAACCCTGGCACAAAGTGAGAAACACACCAACCCTGGCACACAGTGAGAAACACACCAACCCTGGCACACAGTGAGAAACACACCAACCCTGGCACACAGTGAGAAACACACCAACCCTGGCACACAGTGAGAAACACACCAACCCTGGCACACAGTGAGAAACACACCAACCCTGGCACACAGTGAGAAACACACCAACCCTGGCACACAGTGAGAAACACACCAACCCTGGCACACAGTGAGAAACACACCCACACTGGCACAGTGAGAAACACACCAACCCTGGCACACAGTGAGAAACACACCAACCCTGGCACACAGTGAGAAACACACCAACCCTGGCACACAGTGAGAAACACACTAACCCTGGCACACAGTGAGAAACACACCAACCCTGGCACACAGTGAGAAACACACCAACCCTGGCACACAGTGAGAAACACACCAACCCTGGCACACAGTGAGAAACACACCAACCCTGGCACACAGTGAGAAACACACCAACCCTGGCACACAGTGAGAAACACACCAACCCTGGCACACAGTGAGAAACACACCAACCCTGGCACACAGTGAGAAACACACCAACCCTGGCACACAGTGAGAAACACACCAAACCTGGCACACAGTGAGAAACACACCAACCCTGGCACACAGTGAGAAACACACCAACCCTGGCACACAGTGAGAAACACACCAACCCTGGCACACAGTGAGAAACACACCAACCCTGGCACACAGTGAGAAACACACCAACCCTGGCACACAGTGAGAAACACACCAACCCTGGCACACAGTGAGAAACACACCAACCCTGGCACACAGTGAGAAACACACCAACCCTGGCACACAGTGAGAAACACACCAACCCTGGCACACAGTGAGAAACACACCAACCCTGGCACACAGTGAGAAACACACCAACCCTGGCACACAGTGAGAAACACACCAACCCTGGCACACAGTGAGAAACACACCAACCCTGGCACACAGTGAGAAACACACCAACCCTGGCACACAGTGAGAAACACACCAACCCTGGCACACAGTGAGAAACACACCAACCCTGGCACACAGTGAGAAACACACCAACCCTGGCACACAGTGAGAAACACACCAACCCTGGCACACAGTGAGAAACACACCAACCCTGGCACACAGTGAGAAACACACCAACCCTGGCACACAGTGAGAAACACACCAACCCTGGCACACAGTGAGAAACACACCAACCCTGGCACACAGTGAGAAACACACCAACCCTGGCACACAGTGAGAAACACACCAACCCTGGCACACAGTGAGAAACACACCAACCCTGGCACACAGTGAGAAACACACCAACCCTGGCACACAGTGAGAAACACACCAACCCTGGCACACAGTGAGAAACACACCAACCCTGGCACACAGTGAGAAACACACCAACCCTGGCACACAGTGAGAAACACACCAACCCTGGCACACAGTGAGAAACACACCAACCCTGGCACACAGTGAGAAACACACCAACCCTGGCACACAGTGAGAAACACACCAACCCTGGCACACAGTGAGAAACACACCAACCCTGGCACACAGTGAGAAACACACCAACCCTGGCACACAGTGAGAAACACACCAACCCTGGCACACAGTGAGAAACACACCAACCCTGGCACACAGTGAGAAACACACCAACCCTGGCACACAGTGAGAAACACACCAACCCTGGCACACAGTGAGAAACACACCAACCCTGGCACACAGTGAGAAACAAACCCACACTGGCACAGAGGGAAACACACCAACCCTGGCACACAGTGAGAAACACACCAACCGTTGCACACAGTGAGAATCAAACTAACCCTGGCACACAGTGAGAAACACACCAACCCTGGCACACAGTGAGAAACACACCAACCCTGGCACACAGTGAGAAACACACCAACCCTGGCACAAAGTGAGAAACACACAAAACGTGGATTACAGTGAGAAACACACCAACCCTGGCACACAGTGAGAAACACACCAACCCTGGCACACAGTGAGAAACACACCAACCCTGGCACACAGTGAGAAACACACCAACCCTGGCACACAGTGAGAAACACACCAACCCTGGCACACAGTGAGAAACACACCAACCCTGGCACACAGTGAGAAACACACCAACCCTGGCACACAGTGAGAAACACACCAACCCTGGCACACAGTGAGAAACACACCAACCCTGGCACACAGTGAGAAACACACCAACCCTGGCACACAGTGAGAAACACACCAACCCTGGCACACAGTGAGAAACACACCAACCCTGGCACACAGTGAGAAACACACCAACCCTGGCACACAGTGAGAAACACACCAACCCTGGCACACAGTGAGAAACACACCAACCCTGGCACACAGTGAGAAACACACCAACCCTGGCACACAGTGAGAAACACACCAACCCTGGCACACAGTGAGAAACACACCAACCCTGGCACACAGTGAGAAACACACCAACCCTGGCACACAGTGAGAAACACACCAACCCTGGCACACAGTGAGAAACACACCAACCCTGGCACACAGTGAGAAACACACCAACCCTGGCACACAGTGAGAAACACACCAACCCTGGCACACAGTGAGAAACACACCAACCCTGGCACACAGTGAGAAACACACCAACCCTGGCACACAGTGAGAAACACACCAACCCTGGCACACAGTGAGAAACACACCAACCCTGGCACACAGTGAGAAACACACCAACCCTGGCACACAGTGAGAAACAAACCCACACTGGCACAGTGAGAAACACACCAACCCTGGCACACAGTGAGAAACACACCAACCCTGGCACACAGTGAGAAACAAACCGACACTGGCACAGTGAGAAACACACCAACCCTGGCACACAGTGAGAAACACACCAACCCTGGCACACAGTGAGAAACACACTAACCCTGGCACACAGTGAGAAACACACCAACCCTGGCACACAGTGAGAAACACACTAACCCTGGCACACAGTGAGAAACACACCAACCCTGGCACACAGTGAGAAACACACCAACCCTGGCACACAGTGAGAAACACACCAACCCTGGCCCACAGAGGGAAACACACTAACCCTGGCACACATTGAGAAACACACCAACCCTGGCACACAGTGAGAAACACACCAACCCTGGCACACAGTGAGAAACACACCAACCCTGGCACACAGTGAGAAACACACCAACCCTGGCACACAGTGAGAAACACACCAACCCTGGCACACAGTGAGAAACACACCAACCCTGGCACACAGTGAGAAACACACCATCCCCGGCACACAGTGAGAAACACACCAACCCTGGCACACAGTGAGAAACACACCAACCCTGGCCCACAGTGAGAAACACACCAACCCTGGCACACAGTGAGAAACACACCAACCCTGGCACACAGTGAGAAACACACCAACCCTGGCACACAGTGAGAAACACACCAACCCTGGCACACAGTGAGAAACACACCAACCCTGGCACACAGTGAGAAACACACCAACCCTGGCACACAGTGAGAAACACACCAACCCTGGCACACAGTGAGAAACACACCAACCCTGGCACACAGTGAGAAACACACCAACCCTGGCACACAGTGAGAAACACACCAACCCTGGCACACAGTGAGAAACACACCAACCCTGGCACACAGTGAGAAACACACCAACCCTGGCACACAGTGAGAAACACACCAACCCTGGCACACAGTGAGAAACACACCAACCCTGGCACACAGTGAGAAACACACCAACCCTGGCACACAGTGAGAAACACACCAACCCTGGCACACAGTGAGAAACACACCAACCCTGGCACACAGTGAGAAACACACCAACCCTGGCACACAGTGAGAAACACACCAACCCTGGCACACAGTGAGAAACACACCAACCCTGGCACACAGTGAGAAACACACCAACCCTGGCACACAGTGAGAAACACACCAACCCTGGCACACAGTGAGAAACAAACCGACACTGGCACAGTGAGAAACACACCAACCCTGGCACACAGTGAGAAACACACCAACCCTGGCACACAGTGAGAAACACACCAACCCTGGCACACAGTGAGAAACACACCAACCCTGGCACAAAGTGAGAAACACACCAACCCTGGCACACAGTGAGAAACACACCAACCCTGGCACACAGTGAGAAACACACCAACCCTGGCACACAGTGAGAAACACACCAACCCTGGCACACAGTGAGAAACACACCAACCCTGGCACACAGTGAGAAACACACCAACCCTGGCACACAGTGAGAAACACACCAACCCTGGCACACAGTGAGAAACACACCAACCCTGGCACACAGTGAGAAACACACCAACCCTGGACACAGTGGGAAACACACCAACCCTGGCACACAGTGAGAAACACACCAACCCTGGCACACAGTGAGAAACACACCAACCCTGGCACACAGTGAGAAACACACCAACCCTGGCACACAGTGAGAAACACACCAACCCTGGCACACAGTGAGAAACACACCAACCCTGGCACACAGTGAGAAACACACCAACCCTGGCACACAGTGAGAAACACACCAACCCTGGCACACAGTGAGAAACACACCAACCCTGGCACACAGTGAGAAACACACCAACCCTGGCACACAGTGAGAAACACACCAACCCTGGCACACAGTGAGAAACACACCAACCCTGGCACACAGTGAGAAACACACCAACCCTGGCACACAGTGAGAAACACACCAACCCTGGCACACAGTGAGAAACACACCAACCCTGGCACACAGTGAGAAACACACCAACCCTGGCACACAGTGAGAAACACACCAACCCTGGCACACAGTGAGAAACACACCAACCCTGGCACACAGTGAGAAACACACCAACCCTGGCACACAGTGAGAAACACACCAACCCTGGCACACAGTGAGAAACACACCAACCCTGGCACACAGTGAGAAACACACCAACCCTGGCACACAGTGAGAAACACACCAACCCTGGCACACAGTGAGAAACACACCAACCCTGGCACACAGTGAGAAACACACCAACCCTGGCACACAGTGAGAAACACACCAACCCTGGCACACAGTGAGAAACACACCAACCCTGGCACACAGTGAGAAACACACCAACCCTGGCACACAGTGAGAAACACACCAACCCTGGCACACAGTGAGAAACACACCAACCCTGGCACACAGTGAGAAACACACCAACCCTGGCACACAGTGAGAAACACACCAACCCTGGCACACAGTGAGAAACACACCAACCCTGGCACACAGTGAGAAACACACCAACCCTGGCACACAGTGAGAAACACACCAACCCTGGCACACAGTGAGAAACACACCAACCCTGGCACACAGTGAGAAACACACCAACCCTGGCACACAGTGAGAAACACACCAACCCTGGCACACAGTGAGAAACACACCAACCCTGGCACACAGTGAGAAACACACCAACCCTGGCACACAGTGAGAAACACACCAACCCTGGCACACAGTGAGAAACACACCAACCCTGGCACACAGTGAGAAACACACCAACCCTGGCACACAGTGAGAAACACACCAACCCTGGCACACAGTGAGAAACACACCAACCCTGGCACACAGTGAGAAACACACCAACCCTGGCACACAGTGAGAAACACACCAACCCTGGCACACAGTGAGAAACACACCAACCCTGGCACACAGTGAGAAACACACCAACCCTGGCACACAGTGAGAAACACACCAACCCTGGCACACAGTGAGAAACACACCAACCCTGGCACACAGTGAGAAACACACCAACCCTGGCACACAGTGAGAAACACACCAACCCTGGCACACAGTGAGAAACACACCAACCCTGGCACACAGTGAGAAACACACCAACCCTGGCACACAGTGAGAAACACACCAACCCTGGCACACAGTGAGAAACACACCAACCCTGGCACACAGTGAGAAACACACCAACCCTGGCACACAGTGAGAAACACACCAACCCTGGCACACAGTGAGAAACACACCAACCCTGGCACACAGTGAGAAACACACCAACCCTGGCACACAGTGAGAAACACACCAACCCTGGCACACAGTGAGAAACACACCAACCCTGGCACACAGTGAGAAACACACCAACCCTGGCACACAGTGAGAAACACACCAACCCTGGCACACAGTGAGAAACACACCAACCCTGGCACACAGTGAGAAACACACCAACCCTGGCACACAGTGAGAAACACACCAACCCTGGCACACAGTGAGAAACACACCAACCCTGGCACACAGTGAGAAACACACCAACCCTGGCACACAGTGAGAAACACACCAACCCTGGCACACAGTGAGAAACACACCAACCCTGGCACACAGTGAGAAACACACCAACCCTGGCACACAGTGAGAAACACACCAACCCTGGCACACAGTGAGAAACACACCAACCCTGGCACACAGTGAGAAACACACCAACCCTGGCACACAGTGAGAAACACACCAACCCTGGCACACAGTGAGAAACACACCAACCCTGGCACACAGTGAGAAACACACCAACCCTGGCACACAGTGAGAAACACACCAACCCTGGCACACAGTGAGAAACACACCAACCCTGGCACACAGTGAGAAACACACCAACCCTGGCACACAGTGAGAAACACACCAACCCTGGCACACAGTGAGAAACACACCAACCCTGGCACACAGTGAGAAACACACCAACCCTGGCACACAGTGAGAAACACACCAACCCTGGCACACAGTGAGAAACACACCAACCCTGGCACACAGTGAGAAACACACCAACCCTGGCACACAGTGAGAAACACACCAACCCTGGCACACAGTGAGAAACACACCAACCCTGGCACACAGTGAGAAACACACCAACCCTGGCACACAGTGAGAAACACACCAACCCTGGCACACAGTGAGAAACACACCAACCCTGGCACACAGTGAGAAACACACCAACCCTGGCACACAGTGAGAAACACACCAACCCTGGCACACAGTGAGAAACACACCAACCCTGGCACACAGTGAGAAACACACCAACCCTGGCACACAGTGAGAAACACACCAACCCTGGCACACAGTGAGAAACACACCAACCCTGGCACACAGTGAGAAACACACCAACCCTGGCACACAGTGAGAAACACACCAACCCTGGCACACAGTGAGAAACACACCAACCCTGGCACACAGTGAGAAACACACCAACCCTGGCACACAGTGAGAAACACACCAACCCTGGCACACAGTGAGAAACACACCAACCCTGGCACACAGTGAGAAACACACCAACCCTGGCACACAGTGAGAAACACACCAACCCTGGCACACAGTGAGAAACACACCAACCCTGGCACACAGTGAGAAACACACCAACCCTGGCACACAGTGAGAAACACACCAACCCTGGCACACAGTGAGAAACACACCAACCCTGGCACACAGTGAGAAACACACCAACCCTGGCACACAGTGAGAAACACACCAACCCTGGCACACAGTGAGAAACACACCAACCCTGGCACACAGTGAGAAACACACCAACCCTGGCACACAGTGAGAAACACACCAACCCTGGCACACAGTGAGAAACACACCAACCCTGGCACACAGTGAGAAACACACCAACCCTGGCACACAGTGAGAAACACACCAACCCTGGCACACAGTGAGAAACACACCAACCCTGGCACACAGTGAGAAACACACCAACCCTGGCACACAGTGAGAAACACACCAACCCTGGCACACAGTGAGAAACACACCAACCCTGGCACACAGTGAGAAACACACCAACCCTGGCACACAGTGAGAAACACACCAACCCTGGCACACAGTGAGAAACACACCAACCCTGGCACACAGTGAGAAACACACCAACCCTGGCACACAGTGAGAAACACACCAACCCTGGCACACAGTGAGAAACACACCAACCCTGGCACACAGTGAGAAACACACCAACCCTGGCACACAGTGAGAAACACACCAACCCTGGCACACAGTGAGAAACACACCAACCCTGGCACACAGTGAGAAACACACCAACCCTGGCACACAGTGAGAAACACACCAACCCTGGCACACAGTGAGAAACACACCAACCCTGGCACACAGTGAGAAACACACCAACCCTGGCACACAGTGAGAAACACACCAACCCTGGCACACAGTGAGAAACACACCAACCCTGGCACACAGTGAGAAACACACCAACCCTGGCACACAGTGAGAAACACACCAACCCTGGCACACAGTGAGAAACACACCAACCCTGGCACACAGTGAGAAACACACCAACCCTGGCACACAGTGAGAAACACACCAACCCTGGCACACAGTGAGAAACACACCAACCCTGGCACACAGTGAGAAACACACCAACCCTGGCACACAGTGAGAAACACACCAACCCTGGCACACAGTGAGAAACACACCAACCCTGGCACACAGTGAGAAACACACCAACCCTGGCACACAGTGAGAAACACACCAACCCTGGCACACAGTGAGAAACACACCAACCCTGGCACACAGTGAGAAACACACCAACCCTGGCACACAGTGAGAAACACACCAACCCTGGCACACAGTGAGAAACACACCAACCCTGGCACACAGTGAGAAACACACCAACCCTGGCACACAGTGAGAAACACACCAACCCTGGCACACAGTGAGAAACACACCAACCCTGGCACACAGTGAGAAACACACCAACCCTGGCACACAGTGAGAAACACACCAACCCTGGCACACAGTGAGAAACACACCAACCCTGGCACACAGTGAGAAACACACCAACCCTGGCACACAGTGAGAAACACACCAACCCTGGCACACAGTGAGAAACACACCAACCCTGGCACACAGTGAGAAACACACCAACCCTGGCACACAGTGAGAAACACACCAACCCTGGCACACAGTGAGAAACACACCAACCCTGGCACACAGTGAGAAACACACCAACCCTGGCACACAGTGAGAAACACACCAACCCTGGCACACAGTGAGAAACACACCAACCCTGGCACACAGTGAGAAACACACCAACCCTGGCACACAGTGAGAAACACACCAACCCTGGCACACAGTGAGAAACACACCAACCCTGGCACACAGTGAGAAACACACCAACCCTGGCACACAGTGAGAAACACACCAACCCTGGCACACAGTGAGAAACACACCAACCCTGGCACACAGTGAGAAACACACCAACCCTGGCACACAGTGAGAAACACACCAACCCTGGCACACAGTGAGAAACACACCAACCCTGGCACACAGTGAGAAACACACCAACCCTGGCACACAGTGAGAAACACACCAACCCTGGCACACAGTGAGAAACACACCAACCCTGGCACACAGTGAGAAACACACCAACCCTGGCACACAGTGAGAAACACACCAACCCTGGCACACAGTGAGAAACACACCAACCCTGGCACACAGTGAGAAACACACCAACCCTGGCACACAGTGAGAAACACACCAACCCTGGCACACAGTGAGAAACACACCAACCCTGGCACACAGTGAGAAACACACCAACCCTGGCACACAGTGAGAAACACACCAACCCTGGCACACAGTGAGAAACACACCAACCCTGGCACACAGTGAGAAACACACCAACCCTGGCACACAGTGAGAAACACACCAACCCTGGCACACAGTGAGAAACACACCAACCCTGGCACACAGTGAGAAACACACCAACCCTGGCACACAGTGAGAAACACACCAACCCTGGCACACAGTGAGAAACACACCAACCCTGGCACACAGTGAGAAACACACCAACCCTGGCACACAGTGAGAAACACACCAACCCTGGCACACAGTGAGAAACACACCAACCCTGGCACACAGTGAGAAACACACCAACCCTGGCACACAGTGAGAAACACACCAACCCTGGCACACAGTGAGAAACACACCAACCCTGGCACACAGTGAGAAACACACCAACCCTGGCACACAGTGAGAAACACACCAACCCTGGCACACAGTGAGAAACACACCAACCCTGGCACACAGTGAGAAACACACCAACCCTGGCACACAGTGAGAAACACACCAACCCTGGCACACAGTGAGAAACACACCAACCCTGGCACACAGTGAGAAACACACCAACCCTGGCACACAGTGAGAAACACACCAACCCTGGCACACAGTGAGAAACACACCAACCCTGGCACACAGTGAGAAACACACCAACCCTGGCACACAGTGAGAAACACACCAACCCTGGCACACAGTGAGAAACACACCAACCCTGGCACACAGTGAGAAACACACCAACCCTGGCACACAGTGAGAAACACACCAACCCTGGCACACAGTGAGAAACACACCAACCCTGGCACACAGTGAGAAACACACCAACCCTGGCACACAGTGAGAAACACACCAACCCTGGCACACAGTGAGAAACACACCAACCCTGGCACACAGTGAGAAACACACCAACCCTGGCACACAGTGAGAAACACACCAACCCTGGCACACAGTGAGAAACACACCAACCCTGGCACACAGTGAGAAACACACCAACCCTGGCACACAGTGAGAAACACACCAACCCTGGCACACAGTGAGAAACACACCAACCCTGGCACACAGTGAGAAACACACCAACCCTGGCACACAGTGAGAAACACACCAACCCTGGCACACAGTGAGAAACACACCAACCCTGGCACACAGTGAGAAACACACCAACCCTGGCACACAGTGAGAAACACACCAACCCTGGCACACAGTGAGAAACACACCAACCCTGGCACACAGTGAGAAACACACCAACCCTGGCACACAGTGAGAAACACACCAACCCTGGCACACAGTGAGAAACACACCAACCCTGGCACACAGTGAGAAACACACCAACCCTGGCACACAGTGAGAAACACACCAACCCTGGCACACAGTGAGAAACACACCAACCCTGGCACACAGTGAGAAACACACCAACCCTGGCACACAGTGAGAAACACACCAACCCTGGCACACAGTGAGAAACACACCAACCCTGGCACACAGTGAGAAACACACCAACCCTGGCACACAGTGAGAAACACACCAACCCTGGCACACAGTGAGAAACACACCAACCCTGGCACACAGTGAGAAACACACCAACCCTGGCACACAGTGAGAAACACACCAACCCTGGCACACAGTGAGAAACACACCAACCCTGGCACACAGTGAGAAACACACCAACCCTGGCACACAGTGAGAAACACACCAACCCTGGCACACAGTGAGAAACACACCAACCCTGGCACACAGTGAGAAACACACCAACCCTGGCACACAGTGAGAAACACACCAACCCTGGCACACAGTGAGAAACACACCAACCCTGGCACACAGTGAGAAACACACCAACCCTGGCACACAGTGAGAAACACACCAACCCTGGCACACAGTGAGAAACACACCAACCCTGGCACACAGTGAGAAACACACCAACCCTGGCACACAGTGAGAAACACACCAACCCTGGCACACAGTGAGAAACACACCAACCCTGGCACACAGTGAGAAACACACCAACCCTGGCACACAGTGAGAAACACACCAACCCTGGCACACAGTGAGAAACACACCAACCCTGGCACACAGTGAGAAACACACCAACCCTGGCACACAGTGAGAAACACACCAACCCTGGCACACAGTGAGAAACACACCAACCCTGGCACACAGTGAGAAACACACCAACCCTGGCACACAGTGAGAAACACACCAACCCTGGCACACAGTGAGAAACACACCAACCCTGGCACACAGTGAGAAACACACCAACCCTGGCACACAGTGAGAAACACACCAACCCTGGCACACAGTGAGAAACACACCAACCCTGGCACACAGTGAGAAACACACCAACCCTGGCACACAGTGAGAAACACACCAACCCTGGCACACAGTGAGAAACACACCAACCCTGGCACACAGTGAGAAACACACCAACCCTGGCACACAGTGAGAAACACACCAACCCTGGCACACAGTGAGAAACACACCAACCCTGGCACACAGTGAGAAACACACCAACCCTGGCACACAGTGAGAAACACACCAACCCTGGCACACAGTGAGAAACACACCAACCCTGGCACACAGTGAGAAACACACCAACCCTGGCACACAGTGAGAAACACACCAACCCTGGCACACAGTGAGAAACACACCAACCCTGGCACACAGTGAGAAACACACCAACCCTGGCACACAGTGAGAAACACACCAACCCTGGCACACAGTGAGAAACACACCAACCCTGGCACACAGTGAGAAACACACCAACCCTGGCACACAGTGAGAAACACACCAACCCTGGCACACAGTGAGAAACACACCAACCCTGGCACACAGTGAGAAACACACCAACCCTGGCACACAGTGAGAAACACACCAACCCTGGCACACAGTGAGAAACACACCAACCCTGGCACACAGTGAGAAACACACCAACCCTGGCACACAGTGAGAAACACACCAACCCTGGCACACAGTGAGAAACACACCAACCCTGGCACACAGTGAGAAACACACCAACCCTGGCACACAGTGAGAAACACACCAACCCTGGCACACAGTGAGAAACACACCAACCCTGGCACACAGTGAGAAACACACCAACCCTGGCACACAGTGAGAAACACACCAACCCTGGCACACAGTGAGAAACACACCAACCCTGGCACACAGTGAGAAACACACCAACCCTGGCACACAGTGAGAAACACACCAACCCTGGCACACAGTGAGAAACACACCAACCCTGGCACACAGTGAGAAACACACCAACCCTGGCACACAGTGAGAAACACACCAACCCTGGCACACAGTGAGAAACACACCAACCCTGGCACACAGTGAGAAACACACCAACCCTGGCACACAGTGAGAAACACACCAACCCTGGCACACAGTGAGAAACACACCAACCCTGGCACACAGTGAGAAACACACCAACCCTGGCACACAGTGAGAAACACACCAACCCTGGCACACAGTGAGAAACACACCAACCCTGGCACACAGTGAGAAACACACCAACCCTGGCACACAGTGAGAAACACACCAACCCTGGCACACAGTGAGAAACACACCAACCCTGGCACACAGTGAGAAACACACCAACCCTGGCACACAGTGAGAAACACACCAACCCTGGCACACAGTGAGAAACACACCAACCCTGGCACACAGTGAGAAACACACCAACCCTGGCACACAGTGAGAAACACACCAACCCTGGCACACAGTGAGAAACACACCAACCCTGGCACACAGTGAGAAACACACCAACCCTGGCACACAGTGAGAAACACACCAACCCTGGCACACAGTGAGAAACACACCAACCCTGGCACACAGTGAGAAACACACCAACCCTGGCACACAGTGAGAAACACACCAACCCTGGCACACAGTGAGAAACACACCAACCCTGGCACACAGTGAGAAACACACCAACCCTGGCACACAGTGAGAAACACACCAACCCTGGCACACAGTGAGAAACACACCAACCCTGGCACACAGTGAGAAACACACCAACCCTGGCACACAGTGAGAAACACACCAACCCTGGCACACAGTGAGAAACACACCAACCCTGGCACACAGTGAGAAACACACCAACCCTGGCACACAGTGAGAAACACACCAACCCTGGCACACAGTGAGAAACACACCAACCCTGGCACACAGTGAGAAACACACCAACCCTGGCACACAGTGAGAAACACACCAACCCTGGCACACAGTGAGAAACACACCAACCCTGGCACACAGTGAGAAACACACCAACCCTGGCACACAGTGAGAAACACACCAACCCTGGCACACAGTGAGAAACACACCAACCCTGGCACACAGTGAGAAACACACCAACCCTGGCACACAGTGAGAAACACACCAACCCTGGCACACAGTGAGAAACACACCAACCCTGGCACACAGTGAGAAACACACCAACCCTGGCACACAGTGAGAAACACACCAACCCTGGCACACAGTGAGAAACACACCAACCCTGGCACACAGTGAGAAACACACCAACCCTGGCACACAGTGAGAAACACACCAACCCTGGCACACAGTGAGAAACACACCAACCCTGGCACACAGTGAGAAACACACCAACCCTGGCACACAGTGAGAAACACACCAACCCTGGCACACAGTGAGAAACACACCAACCCTGGCACACAGTGAGAAACACACCAACCCTGGCACACAGTGAGAAACACACCAACCCTGGCACACAGTGAGAAACACACCAACCCTGGCACACAGTGAGAAACACACCAACCCTGGCACACAGTGAGAAACACACCAACCCTGGCACACAGTGAGAAACACACCAACCCTGGCACACAGTGAGAAACACACCAACCCTGGCACACAGTGAGAAACACACCAACCCTGGCACACAGTGAGAAACACACCAACCCTGGCACACAGTGAGAAACACACCAACCCTGGCACACAGTGAGAAACACACCAACCCTGGCACACAGTGAGAAACACACCAACCCTGGCACACAGTGAGAAACACACCAACCCTGGCACACAGTGAGAAACACACCAACCCTGGCACACAGTGAGAAACACACCAACCCTGGCACACAGTGAGAAACACACCAACCCTGGCACACAGTGAGAAACACACCAACCCTGGCACACAGTGAGAAACACACCAACCCTGGCACACAGTGAGAAACACACCAACCCTGGCACACAGTGAGAAACACACCAACCCTGGCACACAGTGAGAAACACACCAACCCTGGCACACAGTGAGAAACACACCAACCCTGGCACACAGTGAGAAACACACCAACCCTGGCACACAGTGAGAAACACACCAACCCTGGCACACAGTGAGAAACACACCAACCCTGGCACACAGTGAGAAACACACCAACCCTGGCACACAGTGAGAAACACACCAACCCTGGCACACAGTGAGAAACACACCAACCCTGGCACACAGTGAGAAACACACCAACCCTGGCACACAGTGAGAAACACACCAACCCTGGCACACAGTGAGAAACACACCAACCCTGGCACACAGTGAGAAACACACCAACCCTGGCACACAGTGAGAAACACACCAACCCTGGCACACAGTGAGAAACACACCAACCCTGGCACACAGTGAGAAACACACCAACCCTGGCACACAGTGAGAAACACACCAACCCTGGCACACAGTGAGAAACACACCAACCCTGGCACACAGTGAGAAACACACCAACCCTGGCACACAGTGAGAAACACACCAACCCTGGCACACAGTGAGAAACACACCAACCCTGGCACACAGTGAGAAACACACCAACCCTGGCACACAGTGAGAAACACACCAACCCTGGCACACAGTGAGAAACACACCAACCCTGGCACACAGTGAGAAACACACCAACCCTGGCACACAGTGAGAAACACACCAACCCTGGCACACAGTGAGAAACACACCAACCCTGGCACACAGTGAGAAACACACCAACCCTGGCACACAGTGAGAAACACACCAACCCTGGCACACAGTGAGAAACACACCAACCCTGGCACACAGTGAGAAACACACCAACCCTGGCACACAGTGAGAAACACACCAACCCTGGCACACAGTGAGAAACACACCAACCCTGGCACACAGTGAGAAACACACCAACCCTGGCACACAGTGAGAAACACACCAACCCTGGCACACAGTGAGAAACACACCAACCCTGGCACACAGTGAGAAACACACCAACCCTGGCACACAGTGAGAAACACACCAACCCTGGCACACAGTGAGAAACACACCAACCCTGGCACACAGTGAGAAACACACCAACCCTGGCACACAGTGAGAAACACACCAACCCTGGCACACAGTGAGAAACACACCAACCCTGGCACACAGTGAGAAACACACCAACCCTGGCACACAGTGAGAAACACACCAACCCTGGCACACAGTGAGAAACACACCAACCCTGGCACACAGTGAGAAACACACCAACCCTGGCACACAGTGAGAAACACACCAACCCTGGCACACAGTGAGAAACACACCAACCCTGGCACACAGTGAGAAACACACCAACCCTGGCACACAGTGAGAAACACACCAACCCTGGCACACAGTGAGAAACACACCAACCCTGGCACACAGTGAGAAACACACCAACCCTGGCACACAGTGAGAAACACACCAACCCTGGCACACAGTGAGAAACACACCAACCCTGGCACACAGTGAGAAACACACCAACCCTGGCACACAGTGAGAAACACACCAACCCTGGCACACAGTGAGAAACACACCAACCCTGGCACACAGTGAGAAACACACCAACCCTGGCACACAGTGAGAAACACACCAACCCTGGCACACAGTGAGAAACACACCAACCCTGGCACACAGTGAGAAACACACCAACCCTGGCACACAGTGAGAAACACACCAACCCTGGCACACAGTGAGAAACACACCAACCCTGGCACACAGTGAGAAACACACCAACCCTGGCACACAGTGAGAAACACACTGGCACACAGTGAGAAACACACCAACCCTGGCACACAGTGAGAAACACACCAACCCTGGCACACAGTGAGAAACACACCAACCCTGGCACACAGTGAGAAACACACCAACCCTGGCACACAGTGAGAAACACACCAACCCTGGCACACAGTGAGAAACACACCAACCCTGGCACACAGTGAGAAACACACCAACCCTGGCACACAGTGAGAAACACACCAACCCTGGCACACAGTGAGAAACACACCAACCCTGGCACACAGTGAGAAACACACCAACCCTGGCACACAGTGAGAAACACACCAACCCTGGCACACAGTGAGAAACACACCAACCCTGGCACACAGTGAGAAACACACCAACCCTGGCACACAGTGAGAAACACACCAACCCTGGCACACAGTGAGAAACACACCAACCCTGGCACACAGTGAGAAACACACCAACCCTGGCACACAGTGAGAAACACACCAACCCTGGCACACAGTGAGAAACACACCAACCCTGGCACACAGTGAGAAACACACCAACCCTGGCACACAGTGAGAAACACACCAACCCTGGCACACAGTGAGAAACACACCAACCCTGGCACACAGTGAGAAACACACCAACCCTGGCACACAGTGAGAAACACACCAACCCTGGCACACAGTGAGAAACACACCAACCCTGGCACACAGTGAGAAACACACCAACCCTGGCACACAGTGAGAAACACACCAACCCTGGCACACAGTGAGAAACACACCAACCCTGGCACACAGTGAGAAACACACCAACCCTGGCACACAGTGAGAAACACACCAACCCTGGCACACAGTGAGAAACACACCAACCCTGGCACACAGTGAGAAACACACCAACCCTGGCACACAGTGAGAAACACACCAACCCTGGCACACAGTGAGAAACACACCAACCCTGGCACACAGTGAGAAACACACCAACCCTGGCACACAGTGAGAAACACACCAACCCTGGCACACAGTGAGAAACACACCAACCCTGGCACACAGTGAGAAACACACCAACCCTGGCACACAGTGAGAAACACACCAACCCTGGCACACAGTGAGAAACACACCAACCCTGGCACACAGTGAGAAACACACCAACCCTGGCACACAGTGAGAAACACACCAACCCTGGCACACAGTGAGAAACACACCAACCCTGGCACACAGTGAGAAACACACCAACCCTGGCACACAGTGAGAAACACACCAACCCTGGCACACAGTGAGAAACACACCAACCCTGGCACACAGTGAGAAACACACCAACCCTGGCACACAGTGAGAAACACACCAACCCTGGCACACAGTGAGAAACACACCAACCCTGGCACACAGTGAGAAACACACCAACCCTGGCACACAGTGAGAAACACACCAACCCTGGCACACAGTGAGAAACACACCAACCCTGGCACACAGTGAGAAACACACCAACCCTGGCACACAGTGAGAAACACACCAACCCTGGCACACAGTGAGAAACACACCAACCCTGGCACACAGTGAGAAACACACCAACCCTGGCACACAGTGAGAAACACACCAACCCTGGCACACAGTGAGAAACACACCAACCCTGGCACACAGTGAGAAACACACCAACCCTGGCACACAGTGAGAAACACACCAACCCTGGCACACAGTGAGAAACACACCAACCCTGGCACACAGTGAGAAACACACCAACCCTGGCACACAGTGAGAAACACACCAACCCTGGCACACAGTGAGAAACACACCAACCCTGGCACACAGTGAGAAACACACCAACCCTGGCACACAGTGAGAAACACACCAACCCTGGCACACAGTGAGAAACACACCAACCCTGGCACACAGTGAGAAACACACCAACCCTGGCACACAGTGAGAAACACACCAACCCTGGCACACAGTGAGAAACACACCAACCCTGGCACACAGTGAGAAACACACCAACCCTGGCACACAGTGAGAAACACACCAACCCTGGCACACAGTGAGAAACACACCAACCCTGGCACACAGTGAGAAACACACCAACCCTGGCACACAGTGAGAAACACACCAACCCTGGCACACAGTGAGAAACACACCAACCCTGGCACACAGTGAGAAACACACCAACCCTGGCACACAGTGAGAAACACACCAACCCTGGCACACAGTGAGAAACACACCAACCCTGGCACACAGTGAGAAACACACCAACCCTGGCACACAGTGAGAAACACACCAACCCTGGCACACAGTGAGAAACACACCAACCCTGGCACACAGTGAGAAACACACCAACCCTGGCACACAGTGAGAAACACACCAACCCTGGCACACAGTGAGAAACACACCAACCCTGGCACACAGTGAGAAACACACCAACCCTGGCACACAGTGAGAAACACACCAACCCTGGCACACAGTGAGAAACACACCAACCCTGGCACACAGTGAGAAACACACCAACCCTGGCACACAGTGAGAAACACACCAACCCTGGCACACAGTGAGAAACACACCAACCCTGGCACACAGTGAGAAACACACCAACCCTGGCACACAGTGAGAAACACACCAACCCTGGCACACAGTGAGAAACACACCAACCCTGGCACACAGTGAGAAACACACCAACCCTGGCACACAGTGAGAAACACACCAACCCTGGCACACAGTGAGAAACACACCAACCCTGGCACACAGTGAGAAACACACCAACCCTGGCACACAGTGAGAAACACACCAACCCTGGCACACAGTGAGAAACACACCAACCCTGGCACACAGTGAGAAACACACCAACCCTGGCACACAGTGAGAAACACACCAACCCTGGCACACAGTGAGAAACACACCAACCCTGGCACACAGTGAGAAACACACCAACCCTGGCACACAGTGAGAAACACACCAACCCTGGCACACAGTGAGAAACACACCAACCCTGGCACACAGTGAGAAACACACCAACCCTGGCACACAGTGAGAAACACACCAACCCTGGCACACAGTGAGAAACACACCAACCCTGGCACACAGTGAGAAACACACCAACCCTGGCACACAGTGAGAAACACACCAACCCTGGCACACAGTGAGAAACACACCAACCCTGGCACACAGTGAGAAACACACCAACCCTGGCACACAGTGAGAAACACACCAACCCTGGCACACAGTGAGAAACACACCAACCCTGGCACACAGTGAGAAACACACCAACCCTGGCACACAGTGAGAAACACACCAACCCTGGCACACAGTGAGAAACACACCAACCCTGGCACACAGTGAGAAACACACCAACCCTGGCACACAGTGAGAAACACACCAACCCTGGCACACAGTGAGAAACACACCAACCCTGGCACACAGTGAGAAACACACCAACCCTGGCACACAGTGAGAAACACACCAACCCTGGCACACAGTGAGAAACACACCAACCCTGGCACACAGTGAGAAACACACCAACCCTGGCACACAGTGAGAAACACACCAACCCTGGCACACAGTGAGAAACACACCAACCCTGGCACACAGTGAGAAACACACCAACCCTGGCACACAGTGAGAAACACACCAACCCTGGCACACAGTGAGAAACACACCAACCCTGGCACACAGTGAGAAACACACCAACCCTGGCACACAGTGAGAAACACACCAACCCAGGCACACAGTGAGAAACACACCAACCCCGCAACAGTGAGAAACGCACCAACCCTGGCACACAGTGAGAAACACACCAACACCGGCACAAAGTGAGAAACACACAAAACGTGGATTACAGTGAGAAACACACCAACCCTGGCACACAGTGAGAAACACACCAACCCTGGCACACAGTAAGATACACACCAACCCTGGCACAAAGTGAGAAACACACCAACCCTGGCACACAGTGAGAAACACACCAACCCTGGCACACAGTGAGAAACACACCAACCCTGGCACACAGTGAGAAACACACCAACCCTGGCACACAGTGAGAAACACACCAACCCTGGCACACAGTGAGAAACACACCAACCCTGGCACACAGTGAGAAACACACCAACCCTGGCACACAGTGAGAAACACACCAACCCTGGCACACAGTGAGAAACACACCAACCCTGGCACACAGTGAGAAACACACCAACCCTGGCACACAGTGAGAAACACACCAACCCTGGCACACAGTGAGAAACACACCAACCCTGGCACACAGTGAGAAACACACCAACCCTGGCACACAGTGAGAAACACACCAACCCTGGCACACAGTGAGAAACACACCAACCCTGGCACACAGTGAGAAACACACCAACCCTGGCACACAGTGAGAAACACACCAACCCTGGCACACAGTGAGAAACACACCAACCCTGGCACACAGTGAGAAACACACCAACCCTGGCACACAGTGAGAAACACACCAACCCTGGCACACAGTGAGAAACACACCAACCCTGGCACACAGTGAGAAACACACCAACCCTGGCACACAGTGAGAAACACACCAACCCTGGCACACAGTGAGAAACACACCAACCCTGGCACACAGTGAGAAACACACCAACCCTGGCACACAGTGAGAAACACACCAACCCTGGCACACAGTGAGAAACACACCAACCCTGGCACACAGTGAGAAACACACCAACCCTGGCACACAGTGAGAAACACACCAACCCTGGCACACAGTGAGAAACACACCAACCCTGGCACACAGTGAGAAACACACCAACCCTGGCACACAGTGAGAAACACACCAACCCTGGCACACAGTGAGAAACACACCAACCCTGGCACACAGTGAGAAACACACCAACCCTGGCACACAGTGAGAAACACACCAACCCTGGCACACAGTGAGAAACACACCAACCCTGGCACACAGTGAGAAACACACCAACCCTGGCACACAGTGAGAAACACACCAACCCTGGCACACAGTGAGAAACACACCAACCCTGGCACACAGTGAGAAACACACCAACCCTGGCACACAGTGAGAAACACACCAACCCTGGCACACAGTGAGAAACACACCAACCCTGGCACACAGTGAGAAACACACCAACCCTGGCACACAGTGAGAAACACACCAACCCTGGCACACAGTGAGAAACACACCAACCCTGGCACACAGTGAGAAACACACCAACCCTGGCACACAGTGAGAAACACACCAACCCTGGCACACAGTGAGAAACACACCAACCCTGGCACACAGTGAGAAACACACCAACCCTGGCACACAGTGAGAAACACACCAACCCTGGCACACAGTGAGAAACACACCAACCCTGGCACACAGTGAGAAACACACCAACCCTGGCACACAGTGAGAAACACACCAACCCTGGCACACAGTGAGAAACACACCAACCCTGGCACACAGTGAGAAACACACCAACCCTGGCACACAGTGAGAAACACACCAACCCTGGCACACAGTGAGAAACACACCAACCCTGGCACACAGTGAGAAACACACCAACCCTGGCACACAGTGAGAAACACACCAACCCTGGCACACAGTGAGAAACACACCAACCCTGGCACACAGTGAGAAACACACCAACCCTGGCACACAGTGAGAAACACACCAACCCTGGCACACAGTGAGAAACACACCAACCCTGGCACACAGTGAGAAACACACCAACCCTGGCACACAGTGAGAAACACACCAACCCTGGCACACAGTGAGAAACACACCAACCCTGGCACACAGTGAGAAACACACCAACCCTGGCACACAGTGAGAAACACACCAACCCTGGCACACAGTGAGAAACACACCAACCCTGGCACACAGTGAGAAACACACCAACCCTGGCACACAGTGAGAAACACACCAACCCTGGCACACAGTGAGAAACACACTGGCACACAGTGAGAAACACACCAACCCTGGCACACAGTGAGAAACACACCAACCCTGGCACACAGTGAGAAACACACCAACCCTGGCACACAGTGAGAAACACACCAACCCTGGCACACAGTGAGAAACACACCAACCCTGGCACACAGTGAGAAACACACCAACCCTGGCACACAGTGAGAAACACACCAACCCTGGCACACAGTGAGAAACACACCAACCCTGGCACACAGTGAGAAACACACCAACCCTGGCACACAGTGAGAAACACACCAACCCTGGCACACAGTGAGAAACACACCAACCCTGGCACACAGTGAGAAACACACCAACCCTGGCACACAGTGAGAAACACACCAACCCTGGCACACAGTGAGAAACACACCAACCCTGGCACACAGTGAGAAACACACCAACCCTGGCACACAGTGAGAAACACACCAACCCTGGCACACAGTGAGAAACACACCAACCCTGGCACACAGTGAGAAACACACCAACCCTGGCACACAGTGAGAAACACACCAACCCTGGCACACAGTGAGAAACACACCAACCCTGGCACACAGTGAGAAACACACCAACCCTGGCACACAGTGAGAAACACACCAACCCTGGCACACAGTGAGAAACACACCAACCCTGGCACACAGTGAGAAACACACCAACCCTGGCACACAGTGAGAAACACACCAACCCTGGCACACAGTGAGAAACACACCAACCCTGGCACACAGTGAGAAACACACCAACCCTGGCACACAGTGAGAAACACACCAACCCTGGCACACAGTGAGAAACACACCAACCCTGGCACACAGTGAGAAACACACCAACCCAAGCACACAGTGAGAAACACACCAACCCTGGCACACAGTGAGAAACACACCAACCCTGGCACACAGTGAGAAACACACCAACCCTGGCACATAGTGAGAAACACACCAACCCTGGCACACAGTGAGAAACACACCAACCCTGGCACACAGTGAGAAACACACGCACACTGGCACAGTGAGAAACACACCAACCCTGGCACACAGTGAGAATCACACCAACCCTGGCACACAGTGAGAAACACACTAACCCTGGCACATAGTGGGAAACACATTAATTCTGGCACACAGTGGGAAACACACTAACCCTGGCACACAGTGAGAAACACACCAACCCTGGCACACAGTGAGAAACACACCAACCCTGGCACACAGTGAGAAACACACCAACCCTGGCACACAGTGAGAAACACACCAACCCTGGCACACAGTGAGAAACACACCAACCCTGGCACACAGTGAGAAACACACCAACCCTGGCACACAGTGAGAAACACACCAACCCTGGCACACAGTGAGAAACACACCAACCCTGGCACACAGTGAGAAACACACCAACCCTGGCACACAGTGAGAAACACACCAACCCTGGCACACAGTGAGAAACACACCAACCCTGGCACACAGTGAGAAACACACCAACCCTGGCACACAGTGAGAAACACACCAACCCTGGCACACAGTGAGAAACACACCAACCCTGGCACACAGTGAGAAACACACCAACCCTGGCACACAGTGAGAAACACACCAACCCTGGCACACAGTGAGAAACACACCAACCCTGGCACACAGTGAGAAACACACCAACCCTGGCACACAGTGAGAAACACACCAACCCTGGCACACAGTGAGAAACACACCAACCCTGGCACACAGTGAGAAACACACCAACCCTGGCACACAGTGAGAAACACACCAACCCTGGCACACAGTGAGAAACACACCAACCCTGGCACACAGTGAGAAACACACCAACCCTGGCACACAGTGAGAAACACACCAACCCTGGCACACAGTGAGAAACACACCAACCCTGGCACACAGTGAGAAACACACCAACCCTGGCACACAGTGAGAAACACACCAACCCTGGCACACAGTGAGAAACACACCAACCCTGGCACACAGTGAGAAACACACCAACCCTGGCACACAGTGAGAAACACACCAACCCTGGCACACAGTGAGAAACACACCAACCCTGGCACACAGTGAGAAACACACCAACCCTGGCACACAGTGAGAAACACACCAACCCTGGCACACAGTGAGAAACACACCAACCCTGGCACACAGTGAGAAACACACCAACCCTGGCACACAGTGAGAAACACACCAACCCTGGCACACAGTGAGAAACACACCAACCCTGGCACACAGTGAGAAACACACCAACCCTGGCACACAGTGAGAAACACACCAACCCTGGCACACAGTGAGAAACACACCAACCCTGGCACACAGTGAGAAACACACCAACCCTGGCACACAGTGAGAAACACACCAACCCTGGCACACAGTGAGAAACACACCAACCCTGGCACACAGTGAGAAACACACCAACCCTGGCACACAGTGAGAAACACACCAACCCTGGCACACAGTGAGAAACACACCAACCCTGGCACACAGTGAGAAACACACCAACCCTGGCACACAGTGAGAAACACACCAACCCTGGCACACAGTGAGAAACACACCAACCCTGGCACACAGTGAGAAACACACCAACCCTGGCACACAGTGAGAAACACACCAACCCTGGCACACAGTGAGAAACACACCAACCCTGGCACACAGTGAGAAACACACCAACCCTGGCACACAGTGAGAAACACACTGGCACACAGTGAGAAACACACCAACCCTGGCACACAGTGAGAAACACACCAACCCTGGCACACAGTGAGAAACACACCAACCCTGGCACACAGTGAGAAACACACCAACCCTGGCACACAGTGAGAAACACACCAACCCTGGCACACAGTGAGAAACACACCAACCCTGGCACACAGTGAGAAACACACCAACCCTGGCACACAGTGAGAAACACACCAACCCTGGCACACAGTGAGAAACACACCAACCCTGGCACACAGTGAGAAACACACCAACCCTGGCACACAGTGAGAAACACACCAACCCTGGCACACAGTGAGAAACACACCAACCCTGGCACACAGTGAGAAACACACCAACCCTGGCACACAGTGAGAAACACACCAACCCTGGCACACAGTGAGAAACACACCAACCCTGGCACACAGTGAGAAACACACCAACCCTGGCACACAGTGAGAAACACACCAACCCTGGCACACAGTGAGAAACACACCAACCCTGGCACACAGTGAGAAACACACCAACCCTGGCACACAGTGAGAAACACACCAACCCTGGCACACAGTGAGAAACACACCAACCCTGGCACACAGTGAGAAACACACCAACCCTGGCACACAGTGAGAAACACACCAACCCTGGCACACAGTGAGAAACACACCAACCCTGGCACACAGTGAGAAACACACCAACCCTGGCACACAGTGAGAAACACACCAACCCTGGCACACAGTGAGAAACACACCAACCCTGGCACACAGTGAGAAACACACCAACCCTGGCACACAGTGAGAAACACACCAACCCTGGCACACAGTGAGAAACACACCAACCCTGGCACACAGTGAGAAACACACCAACCCTGGCACACAGTGAGAAACACACCAACCCTGGCACACAGTGAGAAACACACCAACCCTGGCACACAGTGAGAAACACACCAACCCTGGCACACAGTGAGAAACACACCAACCCTGGCACACAGTGAGAAACACACCAACCCTGGCACACAGTGAGAAACACACCAACCCTGGCACACAGTGAGAAACACACCAACCCTGGCACACAGTGAGAAACACACCAACCCTGGCACACAGTGAGAAACACACCAACCCTGGCACACAGTGAGAAACACACCAACCCTGGCACACAGTGAGAAACACACCAACCCTGGCACACAGTGAGAAACACACCAACCCTGGCACACAGTGAGAAACACACCAACCCTGGCACACAGTGAGAAACACACCAACCCTGGCACACAGTGAGAAACACACCAACCCTGGCACACAGTGAGAAACACACCAACCCTGGCACACAGTGAGAAACACACCAACCCTGGCACACAGTGAGAAACACACCAACCCTGGCACACAGTGAGAAACACACCAACCCTGGCACACAGTGAGAAACACACCAACCCTGGCACACAGTGAGAAACACACCAACCCTGGCACACAGTGAGAAACACACCAACCCTGGCACACAGTGAGAAACACACCAACCCTGGCACACAGTGAGAAACACACCAACCCTGGCACACAGTGAGAAACACACCAACCCTGGCACACAGTGAGAAACACACCAACCCTGGCACACAGTGAGAAACACACCAACCCTGGCACACAGTGAGAAACACACCAACCCTGGCACACAGTGAGAAACACACCAACCCTGGCACACAGTGAGAAACACACCAACCCTGGCACACAGTGAGAAACACACCAACCCTGGCACACAGTGAGAAACACACCAACCCTGGCACACAGTGAGAAACACACCAACCCTGGCACACAGTGAGAAACACACCAACCCTGGCACACAGTGAGAAACACACCAACCCTGGCACACAGTGAGAAACACACCAACCCTGGCACACAGTGAGAAACACACCAACCCTGGCACACAGTGAGAAACACACCAACCCTGGCACACAGTGAGAAACACACCAACCCTGGCACACAGTGAGAAACACACCAACCCTGGCACACAGTGAGAAACACACCAACCCTGGCACACAGTGAGAAACACACCAACCCTGGCACACAGTGAGAAACACACCAACCCTGGCACACAGTGAGAAACACACCAACCCTGGCACACAGTGAGAAACACACCAACCCTGGCACACAGTGAGAAACACACCAACCCTGGCACACAGTGAGAAACACACCAACCCTGGCACACAGTGAGAAACACACCAACCCTGGCACACAGTGAGAAACACACCAACCCTGGCACACAGTGAGAAACACACCAACCCTGGCACACAGTGAGAAACACACCAACCCTGGCACACAGTGAGAAACACACCAACCCTGGCACACAGTGAGAAACACACCAACCCTGGCACACAGTGAGAAACACACCAACCCTGGCACACAGTGAGAAACACACCAACCCTGGCACACAGTGAGAAACACACCAACCCTGGCACACAGTGAGAAACACACCAACCCTGGCACACAGTGAGAAACACACCAACCCTGGCACACAGTGAGAAACACACCAACCCTGGCACACAGTGAGAAACACACCAACCCTGGCACACAGTGAGAAACACACCAACCCTGGCACACAGTGAGAAACACACCAACCCTGGCACACAGTGAGAAACACACCAACCCTGGCACACAGTGAGAAACACACCAACCCTGGCACACAGTGAGAAACACACCAACCCTGGCACACAGTGAGAAACACACCAACCCTGGCACACAGTGAGAAACACACCAACCCTGGCACACAGTGAGAAACACACCAACCCTGGCACACAGTGAGAAACACACCAACCCTGGCACACAGTGAGAAACACACCAACCCTGGCACACAGTGAGAAACACACCAACCCTGGCACACAGTGAGAAACACACACAACCCTGGCACACAGTGAGAAACACACCAACCCTGGCACACAGTGAGAAACACACCAACCCTGGCACACAGTGAGAAACACACCAACCCTGGCACACAGTGAGAAACACACCAACCCTGGCACACAGTGAGAAACACACCAACCCTGGCACACAGTGAGAAACACACCAACCCTGGCACACAGTGAGAAACACACCAACCCTGGCACACAGTGAGAAACACACCAACCCTGGCACACAGTGAGAAACACACCAACCCTGGCACACAGTGAGAAACACACCAACCCTGGCACACAGTGAGAAACACACCAACCCTGGCACACAGTGAGAAACACACCAACCCTGGCACACAGTGAGAAACACACCAACCCTGGCACACAGTGAGAAACACACCAACCCTGGCACACAGTGAGAAACACACCAACCCTGGCACACAGTGAGAAACACACCAACCCTGGCACACAGTGAGAAACACACCAACCCTGGCACACAGTGAGAAACACACCAACCCTGGCACACAGTGAGAAACACACCAACCCTGGCACACAGTGAGAAACACACCAACCCTGGCACACAGTGAGAAACACACCAACCCTGGCACACAGTGAGAAACACACCAACCCTGGCACACAGTGAGAAACACACCAACCCTGGCACACAGTGAGAAACACACCAACCCTGGCACACAGTGAGAAACACACCAACCCTGGCACACAGTGAGAAACACACCAACCCTGGCACACAGTGAGAAACACACCAACCCTGGCACACAGTGAGAAACACACCAACCCTGGCACACAGTGAGAAACACACCAACCCTGGCACACAGTGAGAAACACACCAACCCTGGCACACAGTGAGAAACACACCAACCCTGGCACACAGTGAGAAACACACCAACCCTGGCACACAGTGAGAAACACACCAACCCTGGCACACAGTGAGAAACACACCAACCCTGGCACACAGTGAGAAACACACCAACCCTGGCACACAGTGAGAAACACACCAACCCTGGCACACAGTGAGAAACACACCAACCCTGGCACACAGTGAGAAACACACCAACCCTGGCACACAGTGAGAAACACACCAACCCTGGCACACAGTGAGAAACACACCAACCCTGGCACACAGTGAGAAACACACCAACCCTGGCACACAGTGAGAAACACACCAACCCTGGCACACAGTGAGAAACACACCAACCCTGGCACACAGTGAGAAACACACCAACCCTGGCACACAGTGAGAAACACACCAACCCTGGCACACAGTGAGAAACACACCAACCCTGGCACACAGTGAGAAACACACCAACCCTGGCACACAGTGAGAAACACACCAACCCTGGCACACAGTGAGAAACACACCAACCCTGGCACACAGTGAGAAACACACCAACCCTGGCACACAGTGAGAAACACACCAACCCTGGCACACAGTGAGAAACACACCAACCCTGGCACACAGTGAGAAACACACCAACCCTGGCACACAGTGAGAAACACACCAACCCTGGCACACAGTGAGAAACACACCAACCCTGGCACACAGTGAGAAACACACCAACCCTGGCACACAGTGAGAAACACACCAACCCTGGCACACAGTGAGAAACACACCAACCCTGGCACACAGTGAGAAACACACCAACCCTGGCACACAGTGAGAAACACACCAACCCTGGCACACAGTGAGAAACACACCAACCCTGGCACACAGTGAGAAACACACCAACCCTGGCACACAGTGAGAAACACACCAACCCTGGCACACAGTGAGAAACACACCAACCCTGGCACACAGTGAGAAACACACCAACCCTGGCACACAGTGAGAAACACACCAACCCTGGCACACAGTGAGAAACACACCAACCCTGGCACACAGTGAGAAACACACCAACCCTGGCACACAGTGAGAAACACACCAACCCTGGCACACAGTGAGAAACACACCAACCCTGGCACACAGTGAGAAACACACCAACCCTGGCACACAGTGAGAAACACACCAACCCTGGCACACAGTGAGAAACACACCAACCCTGGCACACAGTGAGAAACACACCAACCCTGGCACACAGTGAGAAACACACCAACCCTGGCACACAGTGAGAAACACACCAACCCTGGCACACAGTGAGAAACACACCAACCCTGGCACACAGTGAGAAACACACCAACCCTGGCACACAGTGAGAAACACACCAACCCTGGCACACAGTGAGAAACACACCAACCCTGGCACACAGTGAGAAACACACCAACCCTGGCACACAGTGAGAAACACACCAACCCTGGCACACAGTGAGAAACACACCAACCCTGGCACACAGTGAGAAACACACCAACCCTGGCACACAGTGAGAAACACACCAACCCTGGCACACAGTGAGAAACACACCAACCCTGGCACACAGTGAGAAACACACCAACCCTGGCACACAGTGAGAAACACACCAACCCTGGCACACAGTGAGAAACACACCAACCCTGGCACACAGTGAGAAACACACCAACCCTGGCACACAGTGAGAAACACACCAACCCTGGCACACAGTGAGAAACACACCAACCCTGGCACACAGTGAGAAACACACCAACCCTGGCACACAGTGAGAAACACACCAACCCTGGCACACAGTGAGAAACACACCAACCCTGGCACACAGTGAGAAACACACCAACCCTGGCACACAGTGAGAAACACACCAACCCTGGCACACAGTGAGAAACACACCAACCCTGGCACACAGTGAGAAACACACCAACCCTGGCACACAGTGAGAAACACACCAACCCTGGCACACAGTGAGAAACACACCAACCCTGGCACACAGTGAGAAACACACCAACCCTGGCACACAGTGAGAAACACACCAACCCTGGCACACAGTGAGAAACACACCAACCCTGGCACACAGTGAGAAACACACCAACCCTGGCACACAGTGAGAAACACACCAACCCTGGCACACAGTGAGAAACACACCAACCCTGGCACACAGTGAGAAACACACCAACCCTGGCACACAGTGAGAAACACACCAACCCTGGCACACAGTGAGAAACACACCAACCCTGGCACACAGTGAGAAACACACCAACCCTGGCACACAGTGAGAAACACACCAACCCTGGCACACAGTGAGAAACACACCAACCCTGGCACACAGTGAGAAACACACCAACCCTGGCACACAGTGAGAAACACACCAACCCTGGCACACAGTGAGAAACACACCAACCCTGGCACACAGTGAGAAACACACCAACCCTGGCACACAGTGAGAAACACACCAACCCTGGCACACAGTGAGAAACACACCAACCCTGGCACACAGTGAGAAACACACCAACCCTGGCACACAGTGAGAAACACACCAACCCTGGCACACAGTGAGAAACACACCAACCCTGGCACACAGTGAGAAACACACCAACCCTGGCACACAGTGAGAAACACACCAACCCTGGCACACAGTGAGAAACACACCAACCCTGGCACACAGTGAGAAACACACCAACCCTGGCACACAGTGAGAAACACACCAACCCTGGCACACAGTGAGAAACACACCAACCCTGGCACACAGTGAGAAACACACCAACCCTGGCACACAGTGAGAAACACACCAACCCTGGCACACAGTGAGAAACACACCAACCCTGGCACACAGTGAGAAACACACCAACCCTGGCACACAGTGAGAAACACACCAACCCTGGCACACAGTGAGAAACACACCAACCCTGGCACACAGTGAGAAACACACCAACCCTGGCACACAGTGAGAAACACACCAACCCTGGCACACAGTGAGAAACACACCAACCCTGGCACACAGTGAGAAACACACCAACCCTGGCACACAGTGAGAAACACACCAACCCTGGCACACAGTGAGAAACACACCAACCCTGGCACACAGTGAGAAACACACCAACCCTGGCACACAGTGAGAAACACACCAACCCTGGCACACAGTGAGAAACACACCAACCCTGGCACACAGTGAGAAACACACCAACCCTGGCACACAGTGAGAAACACACCAACCCTGGCACACAGTGAGAAACACACCAACCCTGGCACACAGTGAGAAACACACCAACCCTGGCACACAGTGAGAAACACACCAACCCTGGCACACAGTGAGAAACACACCAACCCTGGCACACAGTGAGAAACACACCAACCCTGGCACACAGTGAGAAACACACCTGGCACACAGTGAGAAACACACCAACCCTGGCACACAGTGAGAAACACACCAACCCTGGCACACAGTGAGAAACACACCAACCCTGGCACACAGTGAGAAACACACCAACCCTGGCACACAGTGAGAAACACACCAACCCTGGCACACAGTGAGAAACACACCAACCCTGGCACACAGTGAGAAACACACCAACCCTGGCACACAGTGAGAAACACACCAACCCTGGCACACAGTGAGAAACACACCAACCCTGGCACACAGTGAGAAACACACCAACCCTGGCACACAGTGAGAAACACACCAACCCTGGCACACAGTGAGAAACACACCAACCCTGGCACACAGTGAGAAACACACCAACCCTGGCACACAGTGAGAAACACACCAACCCTGGCACACAGTGAGAAACACACCAACCCTGGCACACAGTGAGAAACACACCAACCCTGGCACACAGTGAGAAACACACCAACCCTGGCACACAGTGAGAAACACACCAACCCTGGCACACAGTGAGAAACACACCAACCCTGGCACACAGTGAGAAACACACCAACCCTGGCACACAGTGAGAAACACACCAACCCTGGCACACAGTGAGAAACACACCAACCCTGGCACACAGTGAGAAACACACCAACCCTGGCACACAGTGAGAAACACACCAACCCTGGCACACAGTGAGAAACACACCAACCCTGGCACACAGTGAGAAACACACCAACCCTGGCACACAGTGAGAAACACACCAACCCTGGCACACAGTGAGAAACACACCAACCCTGGCACACAGTGAGAAACACACCAACCCTGGCACACAGTGAGAAACACACCAACCCTGGCACACAGTGAGAAACACACCAACCCTGGCACACAGTGAGAAACACACCAACCCTGGCACACAGTGAGAAACACACCAACCCTGGCACACAGTGAGAAACACACCAACCCTGGCACACAGTGAGAAACACACCAACCCTGGCACACAGTGAGAAACACACCAACCCTGGCACACAGTGAGAAACACACCAACCCTGGCACACAGTGAGAAACACACCAACCCTGGCACACAGTGAGAAACACACCAACCCTGGCACACAGTGAGAAACACACCAACCCTGGCACACAGTGAGAAACACACCAACCCTGGCACACAGTGAGAAACACACCAACCCTGGCACACAGTGAGAAACACACCAACCCTGGCACACAGTGAGAAACACACCAACCCTGGCACACAGTGAGAAACACACCAACCCTGGCACACAGTGAGAAACACACTGGCACACAGTGAGAAACACACCAACCCTGGCACACAGTGAGAAACACACCAACCCTGGCACACAGTGAGAAACACACCAACCCTGGCACACAGTGAGAAACACACCAACCCTGGCACACAGTGAGAAACACACCAACCCTGGCACACAGTGAGAAACACACCAACCCTGGCACACAGTGAGAAACACACCAACCCTGGCACACAGTGAGAAACACACCAACCCTGGCACACAGTGAGAAACACACCAACCCTGGCACACAGTGAGAAACACACCAACCCTGGCACACAGTGAGAAACACACCAACCCTGGCACACAGTGAGAAACACACCAACCCTGGCACACAGTGAGAAACACACCAACCCTGGCACACAGTGAGAAACACACCAACCCTGGCACACAGTGAGAAACACACCAACCCTGGCACACAGTGAGAAACACACCAACCCTGGCACACAGTGAGAAACACACCAACCCTGGCACACAGTGAGAAACACACCAACCCTGGCACACAGTGAGAAACACACCAACCCTGGCACACAGTGAGAAACACACCAACCCTGGCACACAGTGAGAAACACACCAACCCTGGCACACAGTGAGAAACACACCAACCCTGGCACACAGTGAGAAACACACCAACCCTGGCACACAGTGAGAAACACACCAACCCTGGCACACAGTGAGAAACACACCAACCCTGGCACACAGTGAGAAACACACCAACCCTGGCACACAGTGAGAAACACACCAACCCTGGCACACAGTGAGAAACACACCAACCCTGGCACACAGTGAGAAACACACCAACCCTGGCACACAGTGAGAAACACACCAACCCTGGCACACAGTGAGAAACACACCAACCCTGGCACACAGTGAGAAACACACCAACCCTGGCACACAGTGAGAAACACACCAACCCTGGCACACAGTGAGAAACACCTGGCACACAGTGAGAAACACACCAACCCTGGCACACAGTGAGAAACACACCAACCCTGGCACACAGTGAGAAACACACCAACCCTGGCACACAGTGAGAAACACACCAACCCTGGCACACAGTGAGAAACACACCAACCCTGGCACACAGTGAGAAACACACCAACCCTGGCACACAGTGAGAAACACACCAACCCTGGCACACAGTGAGAAACACACCAACCCTGGCACACAGTGAGAAACACACCAACCCTGGCACACAGTGAGAAACACACCAACCCTGGCACACAGTGAGAAACACACCAACCCTGGCACACAGTGAGAAACACACCAACCCTGGCACACAGTGAGAAACACACCAACCCTGGCACACAGTGAGAAACACACCAACCCTGGCACACAGTGAGAAACACACCAACCCTGGCACACAGTGAGAAACACACCAACCCTGGCACACAGTGAGAAACACACCAACCCTGGCACACAGTGAGAAACACACCAACCCTGGCACACAGTGAGAAACACACCAACCCTGGCACACAGTGAGAAACACACCAACCCTGGCACACAGTGAGAAACACACCAACCCTGGCACACAGTGAGAAACACACCAACCCTGGCACACAGTGAGAAACACACCAACCCTGGCACACAGTGAGAAACACACCAACCCTGGCACACAGTGAGAAACACACTGGCACACAGTGAGAAACACACCAACCCTGGCACACAGTGAGAAACACACCAACCCTGGCACACAGTGAGAAACACACCAACCCTGGCACACAGTGAGAAACACACCAACCCTGGCACACAGTGAGAAACACACCAACCCTGGACACAGTGAGAAACACACCAACCCTGGCACACAGTGAGAAACACACCAACCCTGGCACACAGTGAGAAACACACCAACCCTGGCACACAGTGAGAAACACACCAACCCTGGCACACAGTGAGAAACACACCAACCCTGGCACACAGTGAGAAACACACCAACCCTGGCACACAGTGAGAAACACACCAACCCTGGCACACAGTGAGAAACACACCAACCCTGGCACACAGTGAGAAACACACCAACCCTGGCACACAGTGAGAAACACACCAACCCTGGCACACAGTGAGAAACACACCAACCCTGGCACACAGTGAGAAACACACCAACCCTGGCACACAGTGAGAAACACACCAACCCTGGCACACAGTGAGAAACACACCAACCCTGGCACACAGTGAGAAACACACCAACCCTGGCACACAGTGAGAAACACACCAACCCTGGCACACAGTGAGAAACACACCAACCCTGGCACACAGTGAGAAACACACCAACCCTGGCACACAGTGAGAAACACACCAACCCTGGCACACAGTGAGAAACACACCAACCCTGGCACACAGTGAGAAACACACCAACCCTGGCACACAGTGAGAAACACACCAACCCTGGCACACAGTGAGAAACACACCAACCCTGGCACACAGTGAGAAACACACCAACCCTGGCACACAGTGAGAAACACACCAACCCTGGCACACAGTGAGAAACACACCAACCCTGGCACACAGTGAGAAACACACCAACCCTGGCACACAGTGAGAAACACACCAACCCTGGCACACAGTGAGAAACACACCAACCCTGGCACACAGTGAGAAACACACCAACCCTGGCACACAGTGAGAAACACACCAACCCTGGCACACAGTGAGAAACACACCAACCCTGGCACACAGTGAGAAACACACCAACCCTGGCACACAGTGAGAAACACACCAACCCTGGCACACAGTGAGAAACACACCAACCCTGGCACACAGTGAGAAACACACCAACCCTGGCACACAGTGAGAAACACACCAACCCTGGCACACAGTGAGAAACACACCAACCCTGGCACACAGTGAGAAACACACCAACCCTGGCACACAGTGAGAAACACACCAACCCTGGCACACAGTGAGAAACACACTGGCACACAGTGAGAAACACACCAACCCTGGCACACAGTGAGAAACACACCAACCCTGGCACACAGTGAGAAACACACCAACCCTGGCACACAGTGAGAAACACACCAACCCTGGCACACAGTGAGAAACACACCAACCCTGGCACACAGTGAGAAACACACCAACCCTGGCACACAGTGAGAAACACACCAACCCTGGCACACAGTGAGAAACACACCAACCCTGGCACACAGTGAGAAACACACCAACCCTGGCACACAGTGAGAAACACACCAACCCTGGCACACAGTGAGAAACACACCAACCCTGGCACACAGTGAGAAACACACCAACCCTGGCACACAGTGAGAAACACACCAACCCTGGCACACAGTGAGAAACACACCAACCCTGGCACACAGTGAGAAACACACCAACCCTGGCACACAGTGAGAAACACACCAACCCTGGCACACAGTGAGAAACACACCAACCCTGGCACACAGTGAGAAACACACCAACCCTGGCACACAGTGAGAAACACACCAACCCTGGCACACAGTGAGAAACACACCAACCCTGGCACACAGTGAGAAACACACCAACCCTGGCACACAGTGAGAAACACACCAACCCTGGCACACAGTGAGAAACACACCAACCCTGGCACACAGTGAGAAACACACCAACCCTGGCACACAGTGAGAAACACACCAACCCTGGCACACAGTGAGAAACACACCAACCCTGGCACACAGTGAGAAACACATCAACCCTGGCACACAGTGAGAAACAAACCCACACTGGCACAGTGAGAAACACACCAACCCAGGCACACAGTGAGAAACACACCAACCCTGGTACACAGTGAGAAACACACCAACCCTGGCACAAAGTGAGAAACACACCAATCCTGGCACACAGTGAGAAACACACCAACCCTGGCAAACAGTGAGAAACACATGGCACACAGTGAGAAACACACCAACCCTGGCACACAGTGAGAAACACACCAACCCTGGCACACAGTGAGAAACACACCAACCCTGGCACACAGTGAGAAACACACCAACCCTGGCACACAGTGAGAAACACACCAACCCTGGCACACAGTGAGAAACACACCAACCCTGGCACACAGTGAGAAACACACCAACCCTGGCACACAGTGAGAAACACACCAACCCTGGCACACAGTGAGAAACACACCAACCCTGGCACACAGTGAGAAACACACCAACCCTGGCACACAGTGAGAAACACACCAACCCTGGCACACAGTGAGAAACACACCAACCCTGGCACACAGTGAGAAACACACCAACCCTGGCACACAGTGAGAAACACACCAACCCTGGCACACAGTGAGAAACACACCAACCCTGGCACACAGTGAGAAACACACCAACCCTGGCACACAGTGAGAAACACACCAACCCTGGCACACAGTGAGAAACACACCAACCCTGGCACACAGTGAGAAACACACCAACCCTGGCACACAGTGAGAAACACACCAACCCTGGCACACAGTGAGAAACACACCAACCCTGGCACACAGTGAGAAACACACCAACCCTGGCACACAGTGAGAAACACACCAACCCTGGCACACAGTGAGAAACACACCAACCCTGGCACACAGTGAGAAACACACCAACCCTGGCACACAGTGAGAAACACACCAACCCTGGCACACAGTGAGAAACACACCAACCCTGGCACACAGTGAGAAACACACCAACCCTGGCACACAGTGAGAAACACACCAACCCTGGCACACAGTGAGAAACACACCAACCCTGGCACACAGTGAGAAACACACCAACCCTGGCACACAGTGAGAAACACACCAACCCTGGCACACAGTGAGAAACACACCAACCCTGGCACACAGTGAGAAACACACCAACCCTGGCACACAGTGAGAAACACACCAACCCTGGCACACAGTGAGAAACACACCAACCCTGGCACACAGTGAGAAACACACCAACCCTGGCACACAGTGAGAAACACACCAACCCTGGCACACAGTGAGAAACACACCAACCCTGGCACACAGTGAGAAACACACCAACCCTGGCACACAGTGAGAAACACACCAACCCTGGCACACAGTGAGAAACACACCAACCCTGGCACACAGTGAGAAACACACCAACCCTGGCACACAGTGAGAAACACACCAACCCTGGCACACAGTGAGAAACACACCAACCCTGGCACACAGTGAGAAACACCTGGCACACAGTGAGAAACACACCAACCCTGGCACACAGTGAGAAACACACCAACCCTGGCACACAGTGAGAAACACACCAACCCTGGCACACAGTGAGAAACACACCAACCCTGGCACACAGTGAGAAACACACCAACCCTGGCACACAGTGAGAAACACACCAACCCTGGCACACAGTGAGAAACACACCAACCCTGGCACACAGTGAGAAACACACCAACCCTGGCACACAGTGAGAAACACACCAACCCTGGCACACAGTGAGAAACACACCAACCCTGGCACACAGTGAGAAACACACCAACCCTGGACACAGTGAGAAACACACCAACCCTGGCACACAGTGAGAAACACACCAACCCTGGCACACAGTGAGAAACACACCAACCCTGGCACACAGTGAGAAACACACCAACCCTGGCACACAGTGAGAAACACACCAACCCTGGCACACAGTGAGAAACACACCAACCCTGGCACACAGTGAGAAACACACCAACCCTGGCACACAGTGAGAAACACACCAACCCTGGCACACAGTGAGAAACACACCAACCCTGGCACACAGTGAGAAACACACCAACCCTGGCACACAGTGAGAAACACACCAACCCTGGCACACAGTGAGAAACACACCAACCCTGGCACACAGTGAGAAACACACCAACCCTGGCACACAGTGAGAAACACACCAACCCTGGCACACAGTGAGAAACACACCAACCCTGGCACACAGTGAGAAACACACCAACCCTGGCACACAGTGAGAAACACACCAACCCTGGCACACAGTGAGAAACACACCAACCCTGGCACACAGTGAGAAACACACCAACCCTGGCACACAGTGAGAAACACACCAACCCTGGCACACAGTGAGAAACACACCAACCCTGGCACACAGTGAGAAACACACCAACCCTGGCACACAGTGAGAAACACACCAACCCTGGCACACAGTGAGAAACACACCAACCCTGGCACACAGTGAGAAACACACCAACCCTGGCACACAGTGAGAAACACACCAACCCTGGCACACAGTGAGAAACACACCAACCCTGGCACACAGTGAGAAACACACCAACCCTGGCACACAGTGAGAAACACACCAACCCTGGCACACAGTGAGAAACACACCAACCCTGGCACACAGTGAGAAACACACCAACCCTGGCACACAGTGAGAAACACACCAACCCTGGCACACAGTGAGAAACACACCAACCCTGGCACACAGTGAGAAACACACCAACCCTGGCACACAGTGAGAAACACACCAACCCTGGCACACAGTGAGAAACACACCAACCCTGGCACACAGTGAGAAACACACCAACCCTGGCACACAGTGAGAAACACACCAACCCTGGCACACAGTGAGAAACACACCAACCCTGGCACACAGTGAGAAACACACCAACCCTGGCACACAGTGAGAAACACACCAACCCTGGCACACAGTGAGAAACACACCAACCCTGGCACACAGTGAGAAACACACCAACCCTGGCACACAGTGAGAAACACACCAACCCTGGCACACAGTGAGAAACACACCAACCCTGGCACACAGTGAGAAACACACCAACCCTGGCACACAGTGAGAAACACACCAACCCTGGCACACAGTGAGAAACACACCAACCCTGGCACACAGTGAGAAACACACTGGCACACAGTGAGAAACACACCAACCCTGGCACACAGTGAGAAACACACCAACCCTGGCACACAGTGAGAAACACACCAACCCTGGCACACAGTGAGAAACACACCAACCCTGGCACACAGTGAGAAACACACCAACCCTGGCACACAGTGAGAAACACACCAACCCTGGCACACAGTGAGAAACACACCAACCCTGGCACACAGTGAGAAACACACCAACCCTGGCACACAGTGAGAAACACACCAACCCTGGCACACAGTGAGAAACACACCAACCCTGGCACACAGTGAGAAACACACCAACCCTGGCACACAGTGAGAAACACACCAACCCTGGCACACAGTGAGAAACACACCAACCCTGGCACACAGTGAGAAACACACCAACCCTGGCACACAGTGAGAAACACACCAACCCTGGCACACAGTGAGAAACACACCAACCCTGGCACACAGTGAGAAACACACCAACCCTGGCACACAGTGAGAAACACACCAACCCTGGCACACAGTGAGAAACACACCAACCCTGGCACACAGTGAGAAACACACCAACCCTGGCACACAGTGAGAAACACACCAACCCTGGCACACAGTGAGAAACACACCAACCCTGGCACACAGTGAGAAACACACCAACCCTGGCACACAGTGAGAAACACACCAACCCTGGCACACAGTGAGAAACACACCAACCCTGGCACACAGTGAGAAACACACCAACCCTGGCACACAGTGAGAAACACACCAACCCTGGCACACAGTGAGAAACACACCAACCCTGGCACACAGTGAGAAACACACCAACCCTGGCACACAGTGAGAAACACACCAACCCTGGCACACAGTGAGAAACACACCAACCCTGGCACACAGTGAGAAACACACCAACCCTGGCACACAGTGAGAAACACACCAACCCTGGCACACAGTGAGAAACACACCAACCCTGGCACACAGTGAGAAACACACCAACCCTGGCACACAGTGAGAAACACACCAACCCTGGCACACAGTGAGAAACACACCAACCCTGGCACACAGTGAGAAACACACCAACCCTGGCACACAGTGAGAAACACACCAACCCTGGCACACAGTGAGAAACACACCAACCCTGGCACACAGTGAGAAACACACCAACCCTGGCACAAAGTGAGAAACACACCAACCCTGGCACACAGTGAGAAACACACCAACCCTGGCACACAGTGAGAAACACACCAACCCTGGCACACAGTGAGAAACACACCCACTGGCACAGTGAGAAACACACCAACCCTGGCACACAGTGAGATAAACACCAACCCTGGCACACAGTGAGAAACACACCAACCCTGGCACACAGTGAGAAACACACCAACCCTGGCACACAGTGAGAAACACACCAACCCTGGCACACAGTGAGAAACACACCAACCCTGGCACACAGTGAGAAACACACCAACCCTGGCACACAGTGAGAAACACACCAACCCTGGCACACAGTGAGAAACACACCAACCCTGGCACACAGTGAGAAACACACCAACCCTGGCACACAGTGAGAAACACACCAACCCTGGCACACAGTGAGAAACACACCAACCCTGGCACACAGTGAGAAACACACCAACCCTGGCACACAGTGAGAAACACACCAACCCTGGCACACAGTGAGAAACACACCAACCCTGGCACACAGTGAGAAACACACCAACCCTGGCACACAGTGAGAAACACACCAACCCTGGCACACAGTGAGAAACACACCAACCCTGGCACACAGTGAGAAACACACCAACCCTGGCACACAGTGAGAAACACACCAACCCTGGCACACAGTGAGAAACACACCAACCCTGGCACACAGTGAGAAACACACCAACCCTGGCACACAGTGAGAAACACACCAACCCTGGCACACAGTGAGAAACACACCAACCCTGGCACACAGTGAGAAACACACCAACCCTGGCACACAGTGAGAAACACACCAACCCTGGCACACAGTGAGAAACACACCAACCCTGGCACACAGTGAGAAACACACCAACCCTGGCACACAGTGAGAAACACACCAACCCTGGCACACAGTGAGAAACACACCAACCCTGGCACACAGTGAGAAACACACCAACCCTGGCACACAGTGAGAAACACACCAACCCTGGCACACAGTGAGAAACACACCAACCCTGGCACACAGTGAGAAACACACCAACCCTGGCACACAGTGAGAAACACACCAACCCTGGCACACAGTGAGAAACACACCAACCCTGGCACACAGTGAGAAACACACCAACCCTGGCACACAGTGAGAAACACACCAACCCTGGCACACAGTGAGAAACACACCAACCCTGGCACACAGTGAGAAACACACCAACCCTGGCACACAGTGAGAAACACACCAACCCTGGCACACAGTGAGAAACACACCAACCCTGGCACACAGTGAGAAACACACCAACCCTGGCACACAGTGAGAAACACACCAACCCTGGCACACAGTGAGAAACACACCAACCCTGGCACACAGTGAGAAACACACCAACCCTGGCACACAGTGAGAAACACACCAACCCTGGCACACAGTGAGAAACACACCAACCCTGGCACACAGTGAGAAACACACCAACCCTGGCACACAGTGAGAAACACACCAACCCTGGCACACAGTGAGAAACACACCAACCCTGGCACACAGTGAGAAACACACCAACCCTGGCACACAGTGAGAAACACACCAACCCTGGCACACAGTGAGAAACACACCAACCCTGGCACACAGTGAGAAACACACCAACCCTGGCACACAGTGAGAAACACACCAACCCTGGCACACAGTGAGAAACACACCAACCCTGGCACACAGTGAGAAACACACCAACCCTGGCACACAGTGAGAAACACACCAACCCTGGCACACAGTGAGAAACACACCAACCCTGGCACACAGTGAGAAACACACCAACCCTGGCACACAGTGAGAAACACACCAACCCTGGCACACAGTGAGAAACACACCAACCCTGGCACACAGTGAGAAACACACCAACCCTGGCACACAGTGAGAAACACACCAACCCTGGCACACAGTGAGAAACACACCAACCCTGGCACACAGTGAGAAACACACCAACCCTGGCACACAGTGAGAAACACACCAACCCTGGCACACAGTGAGAAACACACCAACCCTGGCACACAGTGAGAAACACACCAACCCTGGCACACAGTGAGAAACACACCAACCCTGGCACACAGTGAGAAACACACCAACCCTGGCACACAGTGAGAAACACACCAACCCTGGCACACAGTGAGAAACACACCAACCCTGGCACACAGTGAGAAACACACCAACCCTGGCACACAGTGAGAAACACACCAACCCTGGCACACAGTGAGAAACACACCAACCCTGGCACACAGTGAGAAACACACCAACCCTGGCACACAGTGAGAAACACACCAACCCTGGCACACAGTGAGAAACACACCAACCCTGGCACACAGTGAGAAACACACCAACCCTGGCACACAGTGAGAAACACACCAACCCTGGCACACAGTGAGAAACACACCAACCCTGGCACACAGTGAGAAACACACCAACCCTGGCACACAGTGAGAAACACACCAACCCTGGCACACAGTGAGAAACACACCAACCCTGGCACACAGTGAGAAACACACCAACCCTGGCACACAGTGAGAAACACACCAACCCTGGCACACAGTGAGAAACACACCAACCCTGGCACACAGTGAGAAACACACCAACCCTGGCACACAGTGAGAAACACACCAACCCTGGCACACAGTGAGAAACACACCAACCCTGGCACACAGTGAGAAACACACCAACCCTGGCACACAGTGAGAAACACACCAACCCTGGCACACAGTGAGAAACACACCAACCCTGGCACACAGTGAGAAACACACCAACCCTGGCACACAGTGAGAAACACACCAACCCTGGCACACAGTGAGAAACACACCAACCCTGGCACACAGTGAGAAACACACCAACCCTGGCACACAGTGAGAAACACACCAACCCTGGCACACAGTGAGAAACACACCAACCCTGGCACACAGTGAGAAACACACCAACCCTGGCACACAGTGAGAAACACACCAACCCTGGCACACAGTGAGAAACACACCAACCCTGGCACACAGTGAGAAACACACCAACCCTGGCACACAGTGAGAAACACACCAACCCTGGCACACAGTGAGAAACACACCAACCCTGGCACACAGTGAGAAACACACCAACCCTGGCACACAGTGAGAAACACACCAACCCTGGCACACAGTGAGAAACACACCAACCCTGGCACACAGTGAGAAACACACCAACCCTGGCACACAGTGAGAAACACACCAACCCTGGCACACAGTGAGAAACACACCAACCCTGGCACACAGTGAGAAACACACCAACCCTGGCACACAGTGAGAAACACACCAACCCTGGCACACAGTGAGAAACACACCAACCCTGGCACACAGTGAGAAACACACCAACCCTGGCACACAGTGAGAAACACACCAACCCTGGCACACAGTGAGAAACACACCAACCCTGGCACACAGTGAGAAACACACCAACCCTGGCACACAGTGAGAAACACACCAACCCTGGCACACAGTGAGAAACACACCAACCCTGGCACACAGTGAGAAACACACCAACCCTGGCACACAGTGAGAAACACACCAACCCTGGCACACAGTGAGAAACACACCAACCCTGGCACACAGTGAGAAACACACCAACCCTGGCACACAGTGAGAAACACACCAACCCTGGCACACAGTGAGAAACACACCAACCCTGGCACACAGTGAGAAACACACCAACCCTGGCACACAGTGAGAAACACACCAACCCTGGCACACAGTGAGAAACACACCAACCCTGGCACACAGTGAGAAACACACCAACCCTGGCACACAGTGAGAAACACACCAACCCTGGCACACAGTGAGAAACACACCAACCCTGGCACACAGTGAGAAACACACCAACCCTGGCACACAGTGAGAAACACACCAACCCTGGCACACAGTGAGAAACACACCAACCCTGGCACACAGTGAGAAACACACCAACCCTGGCACACAGTGAGAAACACACCAACCCTGGCACACAGTGAGAAACACACCAACCCTGGCACACAGTGAGAAACACACCAACCCTGGCACACAGTGAGAAACACACCAACCCTGGCACACAGTGAGAAACACACCAACCCTGGCACACAGTGAGAAACACACCAACCCTGGCACACAGTGAGAAACACACCAACCCTGGCACACAGTGAGAAACACACCAACCCTGGCACACAGTGAGAAACACACCAACCCTGGCACACAGTGAGAAACACACCAACCCTGGCACACAGTGAGAAACACACCAACCCTGGCACACAGTGAGAAACACACCAACCCTGGCACACAGTGAGAAACACACCAACCCTGGCACACAGTGAGAAACACACCAACCCTGGCACACAGTGAGAAACACACCAACCCTGGCACACAGTGAGAAACACACCAACCCTGGCACACAGTGAGAAACACACCAACCCTGGCACACAGTGAGAAACACACCAACCCTGGCACACAGTGAGAAACACACCAACCCTGGCACACAGTGAGAAACACACCAACCCTGGCACACAGTGAGAAACACACCAACCCTGGCACACAGTGAGAAACACACCAACCCTGGCACACAGTGAGAAACACACCAACCCTGGCACACAGTGAGAAACACACCAACCCTGGCACACAGTGAGAAACACACCAACCCTGGCACACAGTGAGAAACACACCAACCCTGGCACACAGTGAGAAACACACCAACCCTGGCACACAGTGAGAAACACACCAACCCTGGCACACAGTGAGAAACACACCAACCCTGGCACACAGTGAGAAACACACCAACCCTGGCACACAGTGAGAAACACACCAACCCTGGCACACAGTGAGAAACACACCAACCCTGGCACACAGTGAGAAACACACCAACCCTGGCACACAGTGAGAAACACACCAACCCTGGCACACAGTGAGAAACACACCAACCCTGGCACACAGTGAGAAACACACCAACCCTGGCACACAGTGAGAAACACACCAACCCTGGCACACAGTGAGAAACACACCAACCCTGGCACACAGTGAGAAACACACCAACCCTGGCACACAGTGAGAAACACACCAACCCTGGCACACAGTGAGAAACACACCAACCCTGGCACACAGTGAGAAACACACCAACCCTGGCACACAGTGAGAAACACACCAACCCTGGCACACAGTGAGAAACACACCAACCCTGGCACACAGTGAGAAACACACCAACCCTGGCACACAGTGAGAAACACACCAACCCTGGCACACAGTGAGAAACACACCAACCCTGGCACACAGTGAGAAACACACCAACCCTGGCACACAGTGAGAAACACACCAACCCTGGCACACAGTGAGAAACACACCAACCCTGGCACACAGTGAGAAACACACCAACCCTGGCACACAGTGAGAAACACACCAACCCTGGCACACAGTGAGAAACACACCAACCCTGGCACACAGTGAGAAACACACCAACCCTGGCACACAGTGAGAAACACACCAACCCTGGCACACAGTGAGAAACACACCAACCCTGGCACACAGTGAGAAACACACCAACCCTGGCACACAGTGAGAAACACACCAACCCTGGCACACAGTGAGAAACACACCAACCCTGGCACACAGTGAGAAACACACCAACCCTGGCACACAGTGAGAAACACACCAACCCTGGCACACAGTGAGAAACACACCAACCCTGGCACACAGTGAGAAACACACCAACCCTGGCACACAGTGAGAAACACACCAACCCTGGCACACAGTGAGAAACACACCAACCCTGGCACACAGTGAGAAACACACCAACCCTGGCACACAGTGAGAAACACACCAACCCTGGCACACAGTGAGAAACACACCAACCCTGGCACACAGTGAGAAACACACCAACCCTGGCACACAGTGAGAAACACACCAACCCTGGCACACAGTGAGAAACACACCAACCCTGGCACACAGTGAGAAACACACCAACCCTGGCACACAGTGAGAAACACACCAACCCTGGCACACAGTGAGAAACACACCAACCCTGGCACACAGTGAGAAACACACCAACCCTGGCACACAGTGAGAAACACACCAACCCTGGCACACAGTGAGAAACACACCAACCCTGGCACACAGTGAGAAACACACCAACCCTGGCACACAGTGAGAAACACACCAACCCTGGCACACAGTGAGAAACACACCAACCCTGGCACACAGTGAGAAACACACCAACCCTGGCACACAGTGAGAAACACACCAACCCTGGCACACAGTGAGAAACACACCAACCCTGGCACACAGTGAGAAACACACCAACCCTGGCACACAGTGAGAAACACACCAACCCTGGCACACAGTGAGAAACACACCAACCCTGGCACACAGTGAGAAACACACCAACCCTGGCACACAGTGAGAAACACACCAACCCTGGCACACAGTGAGAAACACACCAACCCTGGCACACAGTGAGAAACACACCAACCCTGGCACACAGTGAGAAACACACCAACCCTGGCACACAGTGAGAAACACACCAACCCTGGCACACAGTGAGAAACACACCAACCCTGGCACACAGTGAGAAACACACCAACCCTGGCACACAGTGAGAAACACACCAACCCTGGCACACAGTGAGAAACACACCAACCCTGGCACACAGTGAGAAACACACCAACCCTGGCACACAGTGAGAAACACACCAACCCTGGCACACAGTGAGAAACACACCAACCCTGGCACACAGTGAGAAACACACCAACCCTGGCACACAGTGAGAAACACACCAACCCTGGCACACAGTGAGAAACACACCAACCCTGGCACACAGTGAGAAACACACCAACCCTGGCACACAGTGAGAAACACACCAACCCTGGCACACAGTGAGAAACACACCAACCCTGGCACACAGTGAGAAACACACCAACCCTGGCACACAGTGAGAAACACACCAACCCTGGCACACAGTGAGAAACACACCAACCCTGGCACACAGTGAGAAACACACCAACCCTGGCACACAGTGAGAAACACACCAACCCTGGCACACAGTGAGAAACACACCAACCCTGGCACACAGTGAGAAACACACCAACCCTGGCACACAGTGAGAAACACACCAACCCTGGCACACAGTGAGAAACACACCAACCCTGGCACACAGTGAGAAACACACCAACCCTGGCACACAGTGAGAAACACACCAACCCTGGCACACAGTGAGAAACACACCAACCCTGGCACACAGTGAGAAACACACCAACCCTGGCACACAGTGAGAAACACACCAACCCTGGCACACAGTGAGAAACACACCAACCCTGGCACACAGTGAGAAACACACCAACCCTGGCACACAGTGAGAAACACACCAACCCTGGCACACAGTGAGAAACACACCAACCCTGGCACACAGTGAGAAACACACCAACCCTGGCACACAGTGAGAAACACACCAACCCTGGCACACAGTGAGAAACACACCAACCCTGGCACACAGTGAGAAACACACCAACCCTGGCACACAGTGAGAAACACACCAACCCTGGCACACAGTGAGAAACACACCAACCCTGGCACACAGTGAGAAACACACCAACCCTGGCACACAGTGAGAAACACACCAACCCTGGCACACAGTGAGAAACACACCAACCCTGGCACACAGTGAGAAACACACCAACCCTGGCACACAGTGAGAAACACACCAACCCTGGCACACAGTGAGAAACACACCAACCCTGGCACACAGTGAGAAACACACCAACCCTGGCACACAGTGAGAAACACACCAACCCTGGCACACAGTGAGAAACACACCAACCCTGGCACACAGTGAGAAACACACCAACCCTGGCACACAGTGAGAAACACACCAACCCTGGCACACAGTGAGAAACACACCAACCCTGGCACACAGTGAGAAACACACCAACCCTGGCACACAGTGAGAAACACACCAACCCTGGCACACAGTGAGAAACACACCAACCCTGGCACACAGTGAGAAACACACCAACCCTGGCACACAGTGAGAAACACACCAACCCTGGCACACAGTGAGAAACACACCAACCCTGGCACACAGTGAGAAACACACCAACCCTGGCACACAGTGAGAAACACACCAACCCTGGCACACAGTGAGAAACACACCAACCCTGGCACACAGTGAGAAACACACCAACCCTGGCACACAGTGAGAAACACACCAACCCTGGCACACAGTGAGAAACACACCAACCCTGGCACACAGTGAGAAACACACCAACCCTGGCACACAGTGAGAAACACACCAACCCTGGCACACAGTGAGAAACACACCAACCCTGGCACACAGTGAGAAACACACCAACCCTGGCACACAGTGAGAAACACACCAACCCTGGCACACAGTGAGAAACACACCAACCCTGGCACACAGTGAGAAACACACCAACCCTGGCACACAGTGAGAAACACACCAACCCTGGCACACAGTGAGAAACACACCAACCCTGGCACACAGTGAGAAACACACCAACCCTGGCACACAGTGAGAAACACACCAACCCTGGCACACAGTGAGAAAACCTGGCACACAGTGAGAAACACACCAACCCTGGCACACAGTGAGAAACACACCAACCATTGATCACAGTGAGAAACACACCAACCCTGGCACACAGTGAGAAACACACCAACCCTGGCACACAGTGAGAAACACACCAACCCTGGCACACAGTGAGAAACACACC